>NC_042493.1:54828990-54853251 GCF_005508785.2 Acyrthosiphon pisum
AAAATCGATTTCCCACATTTTTGATTTTTTGATTTTAGCTTCTCCAAAAATTGAAATACAAAAATGTTAAAATATTCTTTTTTATATGACTTTCTGGAATTTAGGAGACGATATCAAAAATGTGGGAAAATCGTTTTCAAGTAGACTTGATAACGAATTCAAATCTGTTTTCAGAATTCTTATCGCTTCATTAGATCAATTAGTATGTTTGGCAAAAAACACGTCTAAAATACTATGTAACGCGTGTGTTAGACGAAAACAGAAAATCACGGTATCAAATCCCCTTAACCGGAAATTTTTCGCTCGTGTACTCGATGATTTTTATTTTTTGGCCTGGGTCATACATGCTATGTATTTTTGTTGCATCTGACGGAAACTGACTTCGCAGCCATGCTTTATGTGTGGCGACGGACCGTATAGTGACGTCAACGGTGCGGTATATCGACCTATAGAAGATTACATCGAAAACGCATCAACGCTTAACATAACCCAGGTCATTATATTCGGTGCGGAACAAAATATGCACTTTACCACGCCCCTCACGAATTTCAAATTTTTTTTTTAAATACGTGTTTTTAACATGATTTTGAAACTGTTTAAATTTTTTTTTGCGGAAACCATTATTAAAGAATTTATGACAAAAACTTAAAAAACTTTGGGTAAAGTACAAATTCCAAAAAAAAAATAGACTGTCTCTTTGGCACTCTCTCGCTCGACGCCGTCGCAACGCTCTACAAACCAAAAATATCCCTCGAATTGTTATGTTAAACCATATCGGGTGAAACTCGAAAAATAATTATAAAAAAGTATGATATTGGAAACTAAACCCCAAACCCTCTTTTTACGAATACGCACCAATAACTATGAGTATTTTTTATCACGACTTCTTTAATAATGGTTTTCGCAAAAAATTCAAACATTTTCAAAATGAGCATTGAAAAATGCGTCTGTAAAAAAAATTTGAAATTTTGCGAGTGACGTGGTAAAGTGCATTTTAGTCATTCGGTGTACATCTGTACCCACAGGTACTCGCCAATAAATATTATAACCCGGTGAACTTGTTGGAGACATAATATTCCGCCATGCTAAGCCGTGCTAAAAAATTCCGATTTCCTCATAATTAAGATTTTGGTAGGCCCATTTCCTAGCCTCTTTATATATGAAAAAACGGGTAAGTACCTACAATATTTTTCTACAAACAGAAGTAAATAAGAGTGGTAAATCCAACTCAGAGAGAAAAATACAATAGTTCGTAAATTATATACAATATTAGTAATTTTCACACTACTATACTATGATATCAGACTTAATCACTAAACAGCAGTATATCTGTATATCCAATTCAAATTTAATATCTATAAATCATTATAATAATATACATGCATAAATGGATAAGAAATGAAGTAATTAATTTTTCTGATGATTATATAAATTATAAACAACAATGATTTAATATTATTTATAGTTTGACGATTGACGAACAATAAATTATTCTGTTACCAGTCATCACTGAAACAAATATCTGAACAATAGAAATTTCTCTCCAAATCTGATATATCAATATAAATGATTGTATACGCGTTTTAATTTATAAATCCCTCTATAATTAAATTAACTATAATTTGTTGCCATGTTTTGTGGCTTTACGTCTACATTTGTTTAAAATAAAAAAAGAATAGAGCTTTAAAATAAACGCTAACGAAGAGTGTTTGATCGACACACAAAAGAGACACGATACATTCAGAGAACAGACACAATGCGAGAAATGGATGCGTTCGACAAGTTGACACAGGCACATTTAGTTATAAGACTTTAAAACTAATATCAGCGATTTACTAGAAGTTTTAAAGATTTTGCTAGGAGATTTACAAGGGACCATGCGGGAGGGGGAGGGCTTTGGAGGCAGTGGAGAATCGACATTTGGGCACTAATATAAATAACATAAAAATTGTCTAATTGTCCGAGAAAACTGTATTATGATTACTCAAAAATATATAAATCAATCTGCAATAAAATACAATTACACGTAATCTATTTTTAACCTGAATGTAATACTATATTATTTGACCTTATATACTTGAAGAAATTTACGTGGTGGGAACCATAGTAGGTGCAGCCAGCGATTGATTAAAATATTAAAAGACCCCATAATATAATATATGCTTGTATTATAAGTTGCAGTCAACCACTGATTTGACCTCCAAAATAAATGTAACCTGTCGTAAAGATATAGTTTTGTGACCCAAGATATTCCTACACGCTTCTAAAATATTAAAATGAGTTTTGTTGTAATAGTTATAGAATATTGTTATTTTTTTAAAAAAAAAACTGCATTAATAATATAAATTCATATTAATTTGAATAGTAAAACAATATTTACTGGATATAATTTACATGTGAGTTGCCTATTAAGTTCCTATTTTGAATTGGTATTATAAAAGGTAATCTGAATTGATTCTTTTTTTAATTTTAGATGTAGGTACATCTTTATCCGAAAAATAGTTTCAGAAGTTGCAAACTTACCAATTCGTCATATCAACTGTCATCATATTATTTTATATTTAGGTGTCTATAATTAACGGTGACCCACTTGACTGTAAATTAATATATATCATATAAGTGTGGATAGGATCGAGGGTAACATCCTCCCCTCACTAGGTCCTGTACCCCGCAGAGTGATTTTCTAGACCTCTAAAAATCAGTCTGACTCGCCACTATCCCCATTCTCTATACAATAAATTGTGTCCATAAAAACAGCATTACCGAGACGACCTTTGTACGCGCAGTCTACCGGATGCGCAATAGCTGAATCTAAAATATGTGACGATTCATTACGTGGTAATTGGTATTCGTCACTATAGCCTATGCATTGGACTGCGGCAGTTTCGGCGGTCGCCGTTAAATTTAACAAAATATACACCTATTACCTACCTATATAAATATATGATACTAATATATTATACGAATAACGGGAAGTGTAACACGCAATAAATGAAATCCCGATAAACATCGCCGGACTAAAACTAAAAATCCTCGTCTGTATATTATTATATTATACATAAATAATATATGTACACACCGAACAGGTATGGTTTTGTTTTCGGTAAACAACATAATAATAATATTATGTTACGTGTATAATATGTGTTCCTCACTAGTTCGCTCTCACTCTTTATTTATCTCATATTGTCATCGTATATTATAACGTATAATACGAAACAATGACGAATCCGTGACACAATGTGATATTTCGACCAAAACATCAAATCATTATGCGCATAATATTATAATAATACAATAATAGAATTATTGTGAATAACAATATACCGAATCCCGCGCATAGTAGATACGTATATATTATTTTACAATACAATGTTTTTGTTTGTGAATCAACCTGAAACTTTTTTTTTTACTGTAGCTTCTCCGCTGTTTCAAAAATAACACAATACTAATAATAGTATAAATTAACTAGTTAAAAAGATAATTTTTTTAATTTTTAACTAAACTATAGTTAGTTAATTTCTATTAACTTAATACCTTGGCTAGATTGATTGTTGTCAATTTGAATAACTTAGCTTTTCTCAGATTTCATTGTTTTAAATTAATACAATTTATTTAAATTAATCATTTCGTTAACAATGACTGAACTAAAAGTAAAAATAATAATATTTTTTAATTCAATAATTCAGTAAATACATACATAATATAATTGCTTAAGCCACTACAACTGTGAGCAATAAAAAGGAATAGTATAGGATGCAGTTTAAACAAAATTATTATTTATTAAAAAAATTTAAATTTGCACAATCACTCTGGTAATAATTAAAAAAAATGTAGGTATTACATTTTTAACAATTGATATTTTCCTCCATATTAACTTTAAACTTTCAGAGTTTAATTCCTACATTATTTGGTAACCATTGATTGCTGAACACGCAATGGGAACGTTATATATATAACATTCGGTGGAGCAGAATTTTTTTCGTGCGGCCGATCGATTCGACATTTCAGACAACAGACGGCGCTAATCGATGAACACTATATAGGTATAAGATGTAAATACTGCTTCATTGTCATGAGGAAAATATAATATTATAAAACATTACTTATGCGAATTTATTATTGCTTTTTTCACCGTCAAATATTCAACAACTTACCGACTCTGAAAAAGAAAAAGTAGATGAAAAACAACATTTGCACAAACACAACTATTATTTATTAGTAATAAAATAATAATAATATACAACACTATAAACAGTAAAAATAGGCACTTAAAGAAAATTGTTTTAATTTTTCAGAGCCAGAAAACTCGGGTTAAAACTTTTTCAAAAGAAACTCTGCAAACTGAAACTTTTGACTATGTATAGTGTAAAAACGTACAAATATTAATTTTTATTCACATTTGTATTATTTAAATTATTAATTATTATTTATTTAATTGTATTTAAAATAAAAATAATAATTGAATTACATATTTCAATGCATATTTCAGTGCATATTACTTTTTTGTGCATATTTTCGTGCATTTTTGATAATATTTTAATGCATTTTTGCATACATATTTTCATGATTTTCAATGCAACAATTTCCGAGCCCTATTTATTACATATATCTAACTATCTAACTAACCTATGAAAACATTAAAATAATACAAAACCAGGAAAGCCTCCCATCTGTATAAAAGCTTTCGATTGTACATCGCCATTAAGTAGGTTACTGTAATCTATATATTTAATTTGAATTCAATAATAACATAATCATTTAATTAATTATTTTACCATTATATTATATTATATTATTGCAGGTATTGATCATTTGACAAGTCAATTGCGACATATTGTATAGGGTACCTAGTATGATATGAATAAATAGATATATTCATGGTATAAATAGTTGAAGATAAATCTAAATATTGTAAAAAGATTAATTTTATAAGTATAGAAAATAAAAATATACGTAATGGTCAAAAGTTTAATTCCTTATGATTTATGTTTTTTTTATTTACAACAAAATAACTAAAATCGTTATTTTTGATTCAAATATCATATTTTTTCAAAATATTTTATTTCAAAAGAATATAATAGAAAATTATGACTATGTATTTTTAATAATAATAATAATAATAATAATAATAATAATAATATAATATATTGATCCGTACATGGACTAGGTATGTATATCGATAGTTTATTTATTTATATATATATATATATTAATAATTATCCATTGTATATATGCGGATATTAACGAGCCACTTTTTAATAATTTTATACCTTATACATGGTAATGCATACCTAAGTCCCAAAAGGTCACGAGCAGTTCTGTCGGTCTGTTTGAACAGCCATCGATACTAAGTACATAATACCAACGATAATAATGTATGATGTAATATTATAATATGGTCATAGGACACGTCGAAGGATTTACTCAACAGTCGGTCTCCTCGGCTATTTTTTTTTACCCGCAGTAGAACGAAGTAGGTATATATCTCATTAACTCGTATATGAGTTATTTATAATATTTCAACCAGTTATGACTTATGTGCGTCTATAGGATTTGTCACTTTCTCGTACATTGTCATATCACCATTACATAATTGATTAGTTATTACCTACAATATCACTTCGTCTCAGCAGTCAATAATAATAATAATTATTATTATTATTATATTATAATATGTTATATAACACATTCACATCTAATTATAATGACATTTTCCGGCTCACAATACAAATAAAACATTTTACGATTTCATGTGTATCAGGTCCGTGCCTCCACATGTGATAAGTATCTATTCCAGACTTAAATGAATCGAAACAAAACGTGTTTATTTTTGAAGTCAAAATAACTTGAAAAAATATTTCTACCTAAATAAATGGCATCAGAAATAGGTGCGGTTATTTAAAAAAAAAGTATAAGTTTACTGCGCACGCAAGTAGGTACCTACTGGGAAGTAGGAAGAAATATTTCCTGATTACCTATAATGACTCCTAGATTTTCAAAAAAGACTCGATGGAATCTAACTTCATCCGGCTGAGAAATTACCCAAAATCGGTGAACCCATTTCAACACTTTTCTAGAATAATATTATATTAACATCATTTTCTCCTCGCTGTTTTTCGCAACACCTACACAGTTGACTGGGATGTAAAATCATCTGTTTGCTTAATCCGATTGGCGTTTGACGAACAGTTTAAATTACAGTTGTAGACAGGTTAAGATTTCATTAGTCAATATGAAAAACGTTGTATTAAATGTCTATGAATATCACAAAATGAGTAAAAATATTTAGTGCTTCGTTTGTCTTGCTTGTGTTTTTACTTTTTAATCCCATCGTTTGTGCACAACCCCTTCCAAAGTTATTCAACTTTCAAAGTGGGGGGACTGGGGATATGCTTAGCCCCCCTCCCCCCTATGATGAAATTTTGAAACAAAATTAACTCCTACGTTTGTGCTGGTTTGTGCTTTATCCAATTCCGTAAAACGGGGGTGCAAGGGTTTAGATACCTCACCAAACATTTTTGTGTCGGTGGGCTGGCTACTAAAAATTGCCCTCGTATTATAAGTGGTATAAAAAAAACAATAATCATAATTTTTTTTTGTAGAGTATAATAGTTGTTAAATTATTATAAGGGTTCCTAATATTTTGAAACTTATCTAAGACGAAGTTTTATTCTTAACCATAAATTAATACTTAATGAAAAACACTGAACCTGACATTAAAAAATTCTTATTTAAAAAAGTAACTTAAAAAAAAAATGTATGTTCAATAGGTACAAAAAAGCCAAGTTGTATAAAAAGTCAGTCAAATAAAATAAATCTACATTTAATAAAAAAATCTTCTTACAGGAATAATAAAATCTTCTTAAAGGAACAATAAAATCTAATTAGAATAAATAAAGCTTTTACTGAATAAAAAAGTTTATATTTAATAAAAACAATCTATTTTTTAAAAATATTGTATTTGAATAAACAAATATTAAATTAATAAAAACAATCTAAGAGAATAAAAAAAACTATTTGTATAGAAAAAATCTATATGTATTTGATTACAAAAATCTAATTTGAATAAAAAGTTCTATTTTTAATACAAGTCTTAAAAAAATAGAAAAAATCTAAATAGAATAAAAAAATTATATGTAAAAAAAGGTTTAAGTTAAATAAGATAATTCTACATTGAATAAAAAAATCTAATTTGAATATCAAAATCGAAATCGAAATAAAAAGCAGTTAAATAAAAAAATCTAATTGCATAAAAAAGTAAAATTAAAGAAGAAGTCTATATTTAATACACATAATTTGAATAAAAATTTAACTTGAATTTTTTTATTCTTTTTGGATTTTTGTATTCAAAATAGAATATTTTATTAAAATTAGATGAACCTACCCACACAAAAAAGTTTGGTTAGGTTAAGGCGAAACCCTAGCACCCAGTGGCGTAACTTCAAAATTTGGGCCCGGGAGCGAAATTTTCAACGGGCCCCCCATCGTCCAGGAATATATATTAAGAAAATCCAGGGGAGTGTATTCACCTTACTAAAATTACTAAAAAAAATTTTTTAATATTTTGGCATATTATTTTATTAAATACACATTTTATCATTTTATAATCATTTAATTAATAATATATATTTATTATTAATTTAATACTTCATATTATAAACATACAAAAAAAATTAGTAAACAGTTATAGCAGTTGTAACAAATAACAATTAACTCAAAACTTAAACATTCTTCTGGACTTCTTATTTTCCAAAGTAGAAATAATATGTGACGTATTAATTTCTTTTGCAATTTTCTTTTCTATTGATATTATAGCCAAACTTGACAAACGAATTTGAGACATCGTACTTCGAAGATAGTTTTTAATTATTTTGAGTTTAGAAAAACTTCTTTCAATAACAGAAAAACAAAATCAATTTTTCCTATTTCTAACCAAAATAGCTACAAAAACACACACATCATATTGTAAATTGTAAAATCAAATTATTTATTACTCCACTGAATATCTAAGACTCTATATAAGTATAAAATTATATAATTAATACAAAAATTAAAAAATAGAAATATTGTACTATTACATTAAACGTTTCGTGAATCTGCAAATGTTTATAGATATGAAGAACGGATTAGAGCAAATACATTGAGTTCCTGATTATGACTTATAATATCTGTCCTATGAAAAAAGAAAAATATAATAATAAAGTAATGGGTAAGTTACTAAAATAAAGAATATTATTAAATGTTTAAACTCTTGAGACAACATATTATATTGATTTTATTTTGTTTTATAAAATAAAATATTTATAACTTTACACGAGGGTAATTATATTTTCAATCGGAGAAAATGTAAACTAATTTGGGTGTTGGAAGCACGGCTTGTCTTTTAAGGAGTATTTGATAGGCAATTATTTTAAGTTAAAACGCTTTTGGTCACGTACTGCAGTTGTATACTTGTATGAGTATTAACCATTAATCGATAGTTTGTGTGAGTCTATCTAGCATCACTTGCATACACTTGGCATGCCCATGCAATTGCATTCAATAAAATACAATATTTTGTTCCAACGAAAAACGAATTTAAACCAATTTGAAATCTGAAAATAATACTGTAATGGTGACGTCCCTATTTACGTTATATACTTAGAATGATCGGATTTTAATTTTGCACAAATATTTTAGATCACAATATAGCCTTTTATCCTAAAAGTCGATTCAAAAATCAGTGTTTCGTTTCTTTTTTTAAAAAAAAACATGGAATTGTATACTCAACATTTAAGAAGTCAAAATAAGATGTTCACATATTTTTAATTGAATTATTTAGAATTGAGTTATTTGTTATAATTATTTAAAGAAAATTCCTGTGTCATCCGTAGTTAGCGATATCTGTGTGCATAAATTTAATGTTGACTATAACTTAACCTAAATAGTAGGTAGCAACAGTGTATAACCTCGTGGTACTGTAACATGATGGACGTATTATCGACATAAATATATATGGTCAATGACTATATTTAGAAATGATCGTCAGTGACTGGTCATAAACGTTAGTAACGAAATTAATAAGTAATTTTTGTAATAAAAGAACTAGGGAATAAGGTTAATTTCCAATATAATTATTCATTTTTATAAATTATAAAATGCATCTAATATCTTGGACACTTTGCCCTAAATATTTACGATATACTGACCAACTATTAACTGTGGTCAATTAGGCACGTACATTATTAAAATGACACATTATTTTAACTAAGCTTTGTTTACTATGTATAGATTAAATTAAATATTGATTATTTGTTATCACAAGACTGTTGTAGAATTTTGAAATCCCCGTTGATCGACAAGTGCTATTATTTGTCTTACATTTTAGTTGGCAACTGTACGTACCTACTTATGTTAAACTTGGCCAGTGACGCTACTGAAAAAGGCATCTCCTATTAGAGATTTTTCTTTTTTATTATTAATGAACTATTAACAAAACTTTGTTTGAAAATCTCTTATCGAGTGCACAAATCATTAAAAATGCCATTTTCCGTACCTAATTAAAATCGTGCTTTTATTTGGCCTGCAATTACATAAATAACCAGTCATTTGCTTAAATTTGTATGGTGGTAACCGGTAACTTACTATATTATAACTAAATTATAGAAAACAGTTCATGTCTATAGTACCTACAGAACACGATGTTACCACTTACCTTAGACGAATCGTCGAAAAGACAACAACTATCACACACAACATCGACATAATTATCGAATTATTACCATATAGGTATGAAATTTTTTTTCATAACTCGGTAATTTGGATGTTTTTTTGCCCTCTTTATATTTAGAACCGCTCAGCAATTCGAATTCACGATAATATTAGACCGAGGCAAAGAAAGGAAAGTTTTAGGTTCCAGTGATGACAAATCACCCAAAATTAAGATCTTCATTTCAATTAAAAAATAAATTTGTATAGGTTATAGATACATTTTCATAAACGCTTTTTTCTAGTAGGGTTTTGACGATTTCACATAATTTGCAGTTATGCCCTTCAGAATTCCTATTCCATTAATTTGGGGTAACAATGTAACATGTGCTTAATTTAACATTATCAATAGTTTAAATAGACAGTTAAAAAGAACGAAATATTGACGACGTTGTGGACGTTAAGAAACAAATTGAAATGTATTACTGAGAAAATACTTAGATACTAAATAAACAAGTAAACGTAATGATAATTTATAACAAGTGACAACTGATAAACTTGATATCTATAAATACAGTTCATAGATCATATAGCTAAGATTCATCCAGTATGCTGCATCAGACGATGTACCATCAGTGTGCTTCATTGACTGAATGACTTAGCAACACACTTCACAATTGAACGGTTTCTCCCCTGTATGTAGTAACCGGCGCTTTACAAAATTACCACGTCGCAAAGGAACGGGTTTTCTCCCGTGTGCGTCCGCCAGTGTGCGTTCAGTGTGCTTTTTTGACTGAATGACTTGACACACACTTCACACCTGAACGGTTTCTCACCCGTATGTGTCCGTCGATGCTTTATCAAATCACCGTTATTATTGAACTTTTTGACGCAAAAGTCGCAGAGGAACGGTTTTTCTCCCGTGTGCGTCCGCTGATGTACGGTCAGTGTGCTTCTTTGCCTGAACGACTTGTCGCACACATCACAGCGGTACGGTTTCTCCCCCGTATGTATTAACCGGTGCCTTATCAAATTACCCATGTTATGGAACCATTTTTGGCAAACTTCGCAGGTAAACGGTTTTTCTCTCGTGTCAGTTCGATAGTGTTCGGTCAGTGTGCTTCTTTGACTGATTGACTTGTCACACACGTCAGATTTGAACGGATTCTCGCCCCTATGCTTCCACCGGTGTATCATCAGATGGTCGCTTAGGTTGAATAATTTACCGTACGCGTCATACTGCCTCTTGCCCACGTGCATCCTCAGTCTACAGGTGAGATCGCTTTCAACTTTTAATTTCAATGCATTTGATTTCAAATCTGAAACGTCAACGTTATCACTCATATTTCCTCCAGTCCTGTTAAATAATAGTTTTACCGATTCAAGGTTGACAATGTCCGACTGTATTGATTCATGTAACATGTAATATGTAGGTATATTATAATATTATACTGTATCGTATTTGTTTTTCGTAAAATGACATGGTTACTAAACTAATCTGCTTATGTTCAATATTATTATTTATAGTCATATTGTCAGATGTTTCAAGCCAGTTTTTATTTTTGTAACTTCTGTACCATATAAAGCTGTTATAATAAATTTCAACATTAAATTACCGTGACTAATAGATAATGCATGGATAGGTAACTGTTACTATTAAATAATATAATATGTCTAATGCTAATTAATTATTATTTACTATTATATTTTTTTAATAAAAGGTAAAATCTATACGAAATGCATACAATGTCTATCGCATACAATGTGTAAGACACTGGTTATGCAGTATGTTTCGTCTATATTATTTGATATTATTGTTTATAATGTTCTCGTTCTTCTAATATTAAACTGTCACAAATACATTTTTATTTAAGATTAAAAATATATAGTGTTATAAAACATTAATTAAAACTTATTTGTTTTCTAATACCATATAATATGTGTTTAGATTTATAGATATAGGTACCTACACTAAAATATATTGGTTATAGTGGGTATTTTAAATTTCACAAAGTTTTTCAAGTTTTAAATTAAGTTTTACATTTAGTTTTAAAATTGTTTACCTTCTTGATTGACATATAAATACTATATTTTTATTAAATCTTAGAATATTTCTACAATTTTCTAGTACCTATCTAATTCAGAATAGAAAATCGTGATTCCAGAAAATGTATAAAATAGTATGTTTTGTAATATTACCCTTCAATTATGCATGAAACTTTTTTGTTTCGGAAATATGCATGTGTACCTATGCACTATTAATTTATGCATGTTTGTAATTTTAGTAGACCATCAATTTAAGCGTAGACCGTATTATACTTTACTCGTAACGCCACTGGTATAGTCTATAGATCACATACTATAAGACAGGGATTTTTCAGGAAAATGGGGGGGGGGGGAATTCGTTGAAGTTTATGACACCTATAGGATACCCATGGTACTACTAATGCATTAGGTATACATTTTCCAAAACCTGTTGCATGTGGTGTGTGTATAAACGTGTGATAAGTTAGCCGTATGGTACCTACATATGGATCTATACGCGACTATAGTGTCGAAAATATCGAAAATATCTAAGAACCAAATTGATTAGATTTTAACTATACGTTTTCGTATCTTCGCTTATAATAATATCAAAACAGGACAAAATATTGCTTTAACGTAGGAGTGTATTACAGTTTTTTGATGAAATATTGTAACCGTAGGACACACACTATATTATGCGCACATAATAATAATAATATTATTATATAACATGGATAATACTGTAATAATATTGTTACAGCAAGATATAGTAGATTCAATGCACTATATCATACAATATAGGTAATATTATATATTGAAATATACATCGCAGTACAGTTTTCAGTCGGATAACGGCATTAGCCGTCGATCGTTCCCCCCTCGCAAACCGGATATTTCATAAGACAGAAATTGAATCATTATAGTATAATATATTATGTATATATATATCCCGCAATATCCAAAAACTGTATTATGTTAAATAATTGTTCAATTGGTGACACTGAAGAGTGATGTGATTGTTTTTACTACCTTTTAGTGTCCACCTTTGTAGTTGTACTAACAAGTACCTAGCAACCGACGGAGAGTCCTAAGTCACAATTGGTTATACTTAGTGTAGCATAATAAAAGACAGTGTTAAAAAGTAAAAGTGAGTTGAACTATAATATAAACATTGGATATTAGTTAACAATTTATTATATAAGTATAAATCTAAAATATCTACTAAAAATACTAAAATATAAAATATCATTTTTCAAAATAAGTAGTTAAAATAGATGGTTATCATTTAAGAAAAAAAAGTTGTATTGCGCATGCGCAAGTCTAATTAAGTTAAAAAAATTCGTAGGCCATCAAAAAGTGTATTTTTATGTCATAACAACCAAATATAAAACAGATTTAAAATTGCATTGACCTACTCAAAGATATTGAGTGTTCTCAATTAGCGATTATACACTGTATACGACATAGGTCACTACAGAAGAACATTAAATTTATTGGATGAAGTCACAATGAGTAAATTTAATCCAATATATAATATAATGATGCTAAAATATAATATTGGTATTTTTAAAATGTCCCTAAATATTCCAAACTAATATTTATTCAACTCATTTGTATTGCGACGTATAATTGCGAGTTAACTGCACTAAAATACAAATATAGTATTAAAATAATAATAACCGGCACATGTTGTAAATTGGAAACGGTTTAATTTTAATTTTTAACACAATAGATTCGTATTTAATGAATGTTCAACTGAAGTCCTTCAAAATCCAAAGCAAACAATTTGATTGTTCGCAGATTGTTTCAAAACGAAATCACTAAAAAAAAAAACTAGTACCTAGTAGGTATAATATTTTAATCTGATCATATTGGATTTATACTCGATATGTGATACCACTGTTACGCATTAGTGAAAAATTAAACTCTTTTGGCACTTCGCTGAAGGCTTACAGCATAGTAACAGATATTTGTACGAGTATATAAAACATCCCGCAAGATTTGTACGAAGAAGAGTGCCGCAGAGGTGTCAATTATAATTGTTTTACGTTTTTAGACGAAAATACCATGTTAACTAATTATAAAATCATGTGACTATGGATATCTAATCCATCTAGATAACCATGCATATGATATAGTTATTGAATTTTAGTAATATAGGCTGACTGCTGACAAACAAAGTCAGTTAAGTCTTTGCTCAGAATTAATTTTTGTATGTAAATTTATATAAATTTATTTAATGAAAGACCAGAGGAAAATGTGGCCACACAAACATTTTCTGGAAATAAAATTAGAAAAATTAATGGATAACTGCAGTTTAATAGGTATTATTATTATTATTTAACATATGTAGGTACATATTTTTTTTAATAGTGTTATTCATATTAATAATAATTCTAAATCACTAATGAATTTAAAAATGTATTAATTTATTATTTAATTATATTATGTTATCTCATATGAAATTTGTATCTGCGTAGCCACGTAGGTATATGGACTGGTATGTACCTACGTACGAATTTTAACATTTGGTAGGGTAGTGATATAATTATTGTAGGTACAATAATGTTATTCGTTATTATAAAAGAGATTATTTTACGACGTTGATTAAAAGACACTTTGATCCAATTATCTATAAGATATTACTGATGAGCGAAATACGATATGGATAACCATCATATAATTAGAAACCACAGTTGAAAATGTTGTGCCTTATTACTTCGTATTATGACTTCCGCAGTTACGCATAATAACAGTACGCTTCCACTCTGTCGCATTTCTCAAGCTCTGTTTCAAATGGTTATATTAATGAAGTAATATATTGTTAAATTCAAATAAAAATAAATCATGTATTGATGGTTATTGGTTACACATAATTTTAAATTCGTTGCCGTTGTATTTATTTGTGAGGCAGTTCTAATATGAACTATTTAAATGATTTAATATTATTATTGATATATCTAGATTTGGTTTGAGTTTATTGTATATCATACTTGATACTTAGCTCCTTATCTATTTATTTAATATAGATTCAAACATACCATACACTCTTAGAATATATGTATTAAAAATTGCATATTATGTAAATAAATGTTATATTTTATTGCAGCAACATAATTCTGGAAATTAACTGTAATACACTAATGCTGGGTCGCATGAAAAATTAATTAATTAATTTAATGGACCATTATTTATTTATTTATTTATTTATTTAAATATTTAGTGATTGTTCATGCAATCCAACATAAGACTCATAGGTACTATTATAATAAATTGTTGTTCCTATCAAATTTATTTTCTTTTTGATCATTTATGTATTTGGAAATATTTTCCTCTGGTAATTTCGATACATGGACATTTTTGAAACTGGACTTTTTTTATGTACTTTTTTTGTATATTGTCGACATTTCAATCGGCAATTTAGTTTGATATAGATATGCAATATACATATATATTGGAATTTTTTTCAATGGCAATTTATTATCTAGACTCATTTGTAGATACACACTGATCCGTGAAAATGTTAATTTATTTTTTTTTATCTATTTATAAATATATTTATTTAATTTGGAAAAATGTTTTAATTAAAAATAAGCCATGCTATAATAAAAAAATAATTCCGCAAAGTCATTGTCGGCAGGGATCGAAAAAAATCACCTTTCAACTTGAATTCTGATCTAATAAATATCGGGAGAACATAATACTAAAGCTTGCAAGTTGTAACGATACCTATATATTAGCATATTATTTATAGAAATTGATTTTCAAAGATCATTCAAGAAATGATTTAGAATAATATTAAAGTATCATCTAAGTGTGCGAACGAACCTTTAGTATTATATTATAATTAATTGCGGTACATTTCAGCGATAAGCATGTTTTTTTTCAGAAAACAATATAAATTTCGCTTACCTATATATTCTGCCACTTAATATATATATATAACTAAAGACATACCACAAACGTAATATATTATATTACATTAAACTTCCACCCGCGTTTTGAATAAATCTGTCGAACCACTTTTCGAATGAGATGATTTATCTCCGGCAAGTGTATACCTACGCGTATAATATAGGTACCTATATAAATGTACCATTTTTCATTTTTATATATTATTTTACAGGCAAAATGGACTTTGGTGGGTGTGGCGGCACAACCCCGTGGGTATGCGTGACTCATATGGGTACCTCATATTGTACGGTATCGTTAATTTGTGTCAGTCGCCGCGAAACTATAGCGCCGCAAAATTATAATAATTCGTATTTTACAGCTGGCGCCTGTGCGGCGTGTGTAGGCGGTTGTATTATAATGTACTCCGCGAAACTTCGAAAGCGACAAGTGGACAGGATCGCTATACTATACTATGTTAATAATATTAATTGTCTTTTCTCGTTCTACGTCGTGTCCAGTCTTTCGTGTGTGCACGCTGTCGTGATATTATTATGTTTTTATCTTATTATTATGTACCGATCCGATAATCCGCCATCGGCATTTTTGACCATGTATATCTCATCGTTTCCCTACCCAAATGATCTTTGAACCAAGCAGTCATTTTTTTTTGTAATCGTTCAAACGGGGAGGTTCTTATAGGTTCATAACATATATACTAGATTACTAGAACATGTACACGAATCGCAGAAAAAAGTCCAAGAAAAAAAGCACGAGGAAGAATTTAGTGTATAGGAAAAACCCCACTGAAATATATTCACCCCACGTAGTAAAAGGCCCATAATTGCAGCTTTAATGTTTGTTTTTAGTTTAAATTGTGTTAGGATAGATTTTTTAAGACAATTTGGGAGGGGGTCTATAACGTATACCAGTTAATTAAATTTAAGTTTTAAAGTTTTTTAACATTACAACAAGCTTCTTATATTGTATGTACAACTGTGCATAACAATTTTATCCAACAATATTAGTTAAATTTTGGTCAAAGCAGTCAATATTTAAAAAATATTTATGATTTTATCAATAGTTGGGAGTAGGTAATGAAATACTATTCATTGAAAGACATTATGTATATATAATATTCACTAAAAGAGGTTAAATGTACGGTTTATTTAAAAATACATTTATGAAGGGTTACCTACTTGGTAAATGTTGTTCAATATCTAAAGTTCTAAAAATAACATGTGTTTTCATTTTTGTATTTTTTAAATAAAATTTAAAAACAGAGATTACAGCTTCAAATTAAGTTAGTGAGAAATTATACTATAGTTGTTGTGTGGTTACGAGGTTGAGCATTTAAATATTGCATTTGTAAACTGTTATATTTAGACATTTAGTCCAATTCAATATTACACTCGCATGATTAACATAAAAAACTTTTTTATTTCCGTGGTTAATTTTACCAGTCAAGTAGGTACTTGTATACACATATGAGGACGTCCCAACTTCCTCGACAATAACCCGATAACCGTCTGAAAAAAACAAACCTATTTATTACTAACATATGCTAAGTTGGGTCTTCGACCAGTGGCGCACCCATGGCTGAACGGTGCCCCCCCCCCAAAAAAAAAAAAAATATTTTTTACATTAAATTATATATTATAAGTTATAACATATCGTCACAAATATAGTAGACGTTGTATACTTACACATAAATAGTTCAATTAGTATGTGATAAGAACGGACGTATACGTATGTGTAAAAATTGTTTACTTGTGTAAAGAAAGACAATTTTGAAGCCCCCCCCCCCCCCCCCCAAACAATAATTCTGGTTGCGCAACTGTCTTCGGCTTTATGCAAACATTTTCAAAACAATTGTTTGCCAAGAGGGGCGCTTAAAAATTTGAGTATTGAATTTACAATTATAATATTATAGTCTACAATAATTGTTGACTAATATTATAATTATTGCAAATAATTATTGTTTACAATAATTTTGTAAACTTTTTCAGCATCGAGGATCATCATTGCGCATATATATACATATATTATTACCTTGTCACCGCATGCAAATGATAAGCAGAAATCATACCTGTAAGTTGTCACCCAATTCATGATATTATATGTTAAAAAAAAACTAATACGGGTATGTTATGACTGATCAACACTGTGTACACTACCGCTACCTAATATAAATTTATAACAGTTCGTGGATATAATTTGTCTACTCCAATTATGTCTATATAAAAGGTATCTAATAATAATATATCAAATTAGGAACTGTATATAGTTAACTATGTAAATATATGTTTTCAATGGTAGTTAAAAAATAATTTTTTCATAGATGATTTTTTAACATGCACATTGATTATCAATTTGAAATATAAGCTCAACACAATTAGTTATATCAAAAAAACTTTGATTGTAATATTAATATCAATTTATTGTAATCAAACTATTAATTATGCTTAGGTAACAATATAATAATGTATACTTATTATTATAAATATTTTTTAAAAAGGGTATGGAAGGATATATGACCTCATCTCCCTCTCCGTTAGACTACTCATGATATGTTTTATTATGAGTTAATACCATTTCAAAGGTACAAAAACGAACCTTGTTGGCTTTATATATATATAGAATATAAATAAATATTTAATTGTTTAATATATTCAGTTTCTTCTTGTAAGTAGCTACTGTAAAATGATAATTTCCAGCTCTCATAGAAGATAAAAAATCTTTTTTTAAGAATAATTATGCTAAATTATCTAGCTGTAATATTTAGGTACCTGGTACCTACATTAATATCTAATACATATTCATCGAAAAAAAGTTGCAAGAATTAAAAAAGTATCTACTAGAATAATTTATTCGCAAAATTCCCGATAAACATTTTTAGCTTAAATCACATTCATTAGTCTGAAATATTTTATACGGTTGTATTAAGTTCAAATGAATCACATACATAAATATATTTATTATAACATATTATATACATAATATTATATATGTAACATTTATCAAACTTTAGATCAAGCCACGAATGTCAGATAGCCTTGAGGTCAATGTGAATATTTTATGATTTTAATTTTTAAGACATAATATATTTTATTTTGAGAAACAATTACAATAAACTATACAATTTTTTATGGTAATAATATGCAGAATTAAAAACTTTGCAAGTTAAAAATAAATAAATAAATTTTACATATTTTGTCTTGTCGTCGTCGGTCATCGTTAATTTATGACCAACAATAATTGTTTTGATTTTATAATACTATACGTATCTATAATCTATATAATATTGTGATTGATAGATAATCAATATCAATTATATTTATATTTTTGTATAATTTAAAATATTGTACCTACATTTTAAGAAACATTTCTATCATTTTCGATGTTAAGTAAAATTATTCAAATTAAAGATGAATATTTTTTGTTTTTTAAGTGTATTACTTAATGTCTTGATGAATATTTATTATTATGCACTATGTACATTAGAACATTAATTGTATAGCATATTAACCTTAAATTTTAAGTTCTATAGTCACTCATCACTGAGTCATCAGCTAGTTACCTAGGTTAATACTTAGCTGCAGGCTGAATGTCGTATATTATGTTCTTCGCAGTTCGATTTCGTGTACCTAAATAGTTTTACGACTTCCATTTTCACAGCTTATTTTAATTGTACAACAATATTATAATATACAAGTACGAACTCGTCCAAATTCTCTTGCAACGATTTCTGTTTAATTTTTCTACTTATTTATCATCGGCACACAAATTATTATGATCGTGCGGGCATAAAAATCACGATAATATATGCACATATAGAGCCTTGTTAATTTTAATTAAGATATGAAACGCGTCAACTTGGTCCGAATCGAATGCATATACACCTATAGTTGCGTTTGAATTAATTAATTTTTTATTCAAGCCTCGAGGTGAGTTAAATAATATGTACACCTATGTATATATTATATTATATGTTTAAACATTTCTTTTCGTTTTATTTATTTTTTCCGTGACATCTGCACAGCTGATACTTCTTTATTCAAACGAATGAATAAAATTTCGAAAGAATAAAACCGATTTTCGACAGACGTATATAGATATATAATAAGTACTCGACACTAGTACAAATAATTCCTCTCGAATTCGTTCAGTTATGCCGAGCAGTTGAGTAACATTTCAGTCTCATTCGTTTTCGTCAACGCTAAATTATCAAGTGAGTATCAAGACATAATATGATATAAAGTTGAATCTCACGAGGAAGGTGATCTAACTTCTTGTAATGTTTAATATTATAAGAATGTGATGTTGGATTTTATTTTTTTTCTAAAATGTGTTTTGCAAATTGAAGTATAATTAAATAACATAAATAATAATAAAATAAACGTTAAAAAAAATTGACCTATGAAAAAGTGTACCATTAGTCACTAAACTATATAGTTATTCTCATTGTTTTATCATTTTTTTTATCATATTTTGATAAAATATAAATTATCAGTTGCATTTTCCAATGAATACCGGACACGCCGTGTATATACATTTAATATAATATAGGATACCTAATTGATTTGATTCATAAATATTAAATTTTTTATCAACATTTTATTTTTGAAAAAATAATATATTTTATGAGGCATAGCTTTATATATTGTTAAATTTGTATAATTAATACACTTTAAGTTAAATATTTATAAAACGTAAATATTAAAATTTTTTGCACAGTGGAAGACTAATTTTATTGATTATAGGTACCGAGGTGATAAGGGACAGTAGAGAATATCTACTCGTGGTTTTATGTTCGAAATGGATCTAGTCTAATCTAGGACAGTTGGTCAAAACGTGTACAATTTGTATTTATTAAAATTATTTTAAATTTCTAAATGTCATAATAATTGTTTACATATACAAATATACATTTGAAACTAATGTAGATAGGTAGTAAAATAGTTTTCTGTAAAAAAATTATTGCATCATGTCACTTATTTAGAAAAAATATAAATATTTTAAAATGTACCTATATTGTTATAATATTATACAAAACAGCACTGTACCTACCTATATTTTGTAAATTATTAAATTTAAAAATCGGGGAACAGTTTTATTAATTATCTATTGAATGCGAGCACTAAACGTGTAATTTTAAAACAAAACAAAAATTAGTTTTATTTGACTTAGTACTTTTGATGAATTATGAATTTGACAAATTGTAGGTAGTCGCTTTTCGTGAACTTTCTTGATACCATTCGAAACTAAAATGTTATAGGTAGGTAACTAATTTAAGTCGCCGTGAACATATTATACAACTATATAAGAACATTTCCAGTGGGATGAAGATATATTTATCGAGTTATTAAAGTTTTTAATTTATTGCCAAGTTAACGTTATAAAAGCTCAGCTGCATGACTTTTCAGTAGTAGCGTACGCGGAGAAAGGTTAGCCCTGCACCAAAATAAATAAACTCAACCAATAAATCAAATGTTGGTGTAGAATAATAATATAATATAAGCGTCTACTATCAAACTGCCAATGCTCACTGAAAATTATTTTAGTCGACCTTGAATGCTTGAAATTCACAGTTTTCAATATTTTCTGCTATATTCGTGATAATATTAATTAAAAATAATAAACCATCTTTTATGTAAGTATGAATAAGTTAGTTTTTAACTAATAAATTACCATGTAAAGAGTAGACTTAAAATTTGCTTATAAATAGTACTTTAAGATATGTTTATCGAAATAACAAAATAATGTAGAAAAATCACTTATACTACATCATTCCGAGCCTCCAGAATAATGTAAACAAATCGATCAGCTGTCGTATCTATTATGCTCTATAATTATGATTTCTGATGACATTATATTTTTTTTTAGTCAAATCTGGTTTTACACGACCATTATGCATCGTCATTGTCTCCGATGAAAACACTTTCTCGAAATTCGTGATCTGGAGACATCAACACTGGGTCGCAGTCACGCGTTTTTTACCGCGTTGTAAAACTGACCAGAAACACTAATACTTACGCCACTTATACACACGCGTATATAGCAGCCACCTACGTGTATTATGCAGCAATAATATTATTGTATATTATTAATTGATCTCGCGGACGTGTTCGAATTACGCGAAAGACGATCCGATTTAATTGCTCGAAACCACGCAGACGTCGGTAAATATTTAGCAAACACCGTGAAAAACACGACGAGTAGGCGGCGGCGTTTAGTCTCAATTATGTTTTTTATTGTTCACAATTGGACTTCCTAATCTAAAAACAGAGCGCGAGCATTCGTGTGTATATATGTACAACGTGCAAGTGTATGCGTAATATTAATATATAATAATAATAATAATGCTGTGTAGGTAACACGCGACAAGACGTCACTGTATAGTGCGCGCTCGTCTCGTGTACCGAATAATAATAATACTACACGACCCGCAAAATCATCATCCGACGCCTACACTATAGCTACTTGTACCTTAAGATACCATCATCGTCCAACGAAAGTAGGAAATTATTATATTATTTACTCTAGTGTTAAATTGTTTTGTTGGCTTTGACTGTGCAATATCGTTTGTTCGAAATGGTAAATACAAAATCAATTTTATATTGTTTTCAAATCCATTAATTCTGTGATTTTCAGACTTAAATAACTTTTTTTGTTTAGTTAATATCGAAAAAAAGGAAAACCCTAAAGCTTATATGGTGAACATTTTTGTTTTCGTCAAAAACTGTATCAGCATCTTTTCTGGTTCTTTCTGGGCGAAACCACGTTTTTTCTGTATAATTTCATAAGTGTTAGTATTATATAACAATTAACAACTAACAATGGTACTGACGCAGGACCACATATAAGTTACTTTGAATTAGTATTTAAATATATTTAAATTTCAAATGTCCTGTATCAGATCATTCAAACCTCTTATAATAAGCGGGTGTGTGGCGCCATTTGTATATATAATATTTTTTGTTTTTGAGGAAGCAACGAAAATATATAAAATTATGTACCTACTATGTGTTATGAATACCTATTCTTTATAATCGTAGTAAGTATACTTACTGCTTGGTTTTGTTCATAAACAAAAATGAATTGTCTTTGTTTTCATTAATAATGACAACAAAAAATATATGTAAACATGCTTTTATATGAATCAATATAGGTACACTTATTTTATGTAAAAGGTACCCCGCGAAGTTCACAGCACTATATACTTTATTCATCCTATAAACTTTAAATTTAAATTAAAACAAACTATTTTTATGTTCGAAATCTAAATCTATAAAAATATATAAAAACCATATTCAGGTTATAATTCACATTATAAAATTAAGAATAACATTTGTCGTGAAAAAATAGAAAAAAAGTTATGTCTCTATCACTAATAATTTAAAAATTTGATTTGATTTTTATCATAATCATAATGTCACCATTTACTATAATATTTTTTTTATGCATACAATACATTTGTTGTTGGTACTTTGATTTGATTATTTGATTATTATCATGTGTATTATTTTAAAATGTTTCAATCTACAGTTAAATTTAGTAATGTGATACATTGTCGATATTTAATAATTAAAATATTAATAATACAAATCGTATCAAATGAAAACACAAAGTACCTATTAAACGTACCAACACGTAGGTACATCAGCATGATTTGCCGACTGATTGAATAATCATCAGAACGAAATTAATATACCGAAAAGACTATCAAGCAGAGCGTCAAAGTACCTATTTATATATTGTATACGTTTTTTGAACATTTTAAAATCATAAAAATAATGATATGCGTTCACAATCTTTATTACCCTGTCGATCGCGAGTGTATAGTAAATTTACATGTATAGTAAAAAAAACATCAACGCTAAAACGCATATTATTACCTTATTATAATAGCTTACACTGTATAATGTATATAATATTATAATATTATGAATACGATCTGAAAATAGGAAATCAAACGCGAATCTTCGTATTATTTGTAACTAAGTGTACGATTACCTATTTCATTTTGTTATCAAAAAGTTAGCATTGTAGCCCGGGTAATCTTATTAGAACAGTGATTCATAATCTGCGTCGGATATGGCTTATCAACCTGTCCTAGTTACTCGACTCGACTCTCAAAAAAAAGGCCAAGTTTTAAATTAAAACAAAATGTTATAAAAAAAAAAAAATGTATTATATTATTACACTAAAGGAAAAGTAGGTGTAGATATGGCATACTATATATCGATGGAATACTGAATAGTAAATAGATATTACTGGTGTACCACATGAACGCATTGTTTTACGATTATAGCCCACCGAAAAAAAAATGTTTTGAATCACTGCTTTAGAATTTTTAAATGTCTGATCGATTTATAGAAACCGTAATCATTGGAATGGTTTGGAATCAATTGGACACTTATGAAATAAGTACATCCAGCAATGTCGAACAAGTTATCAACAAATTTATTGGATGTATTTCATAAATGTCTGTTATGGTTGTGATCCTAACTTTATGAGGGTGAAAGTGTATTCAAATTTTATCTAAGCTCGTGATGCATGACATTGTACACAAAAACGAGCTCAGGCTGAAAAACAATACAGTTCGACCCCCCCCCCCCCCACACTATGGACACTTAATGAATATAATATATC
>NC_042493.1:54853394-54865592 GCF_005508785.2 Acyrthosiphon pisum
TTATGTAAAACCATCGATAGGCGAGTGTCAGTAATTATTTTGCACCATATTTTTTAAAACGTCATTTACCTAAAAAATTAAATATTCGTTTGTGAACTTCGTAAGGTTATACTATAAAAACTAATAATTTCAGGCAATTAATTTTTGCACCATTGTTCTTATAACTGGTTGTAGTAATAAATAGATGTCTGAAAAAAAAAATTAAAAATTCGCGTGGGTGCTAAACCAGATTTATAACGCTAGATTTAACGAATATTTTGTTTGAAAAAAAATTTCCAACCAACCCCCCCACCATCCAAAATTCCTGAGCACACCACATTTTGACACTAATAACGCCACCCGGCATGGCTATAATAAATCGAATGTGTCCTGAATGACTCACAAACTCACTGACTGATAAACTTAGAGCCTAAACAGTGAAAGCTTGAGACTTGAAATTTTCACGAAACCTTCGTACCACCATGTAAGTATGTACTAAGAAAGAAATTTCCAAAATTCGAATTTTAAAGTAGTTCTTGCAAGTTGTATTTTGAGATTCACAATGGTTGATGGAAATCAACATTTTTTGTTGTTTATAAATAATTGTTACCATTCGTTACAGATTATAATAAAAATAGTAGAACATTAAATCATATAGAGTTGGTATTTTTAACGGGCAATGAAGTGCAAAGGGTCAGCTAGTTATTTACAATCAAAAGTTTAGATAAGATCAGTTTATTTACCTCAGTTTTAAACTATTGTAAATGTACAATTTGTTCAATAGGTACCTATTCAATATTTATTTTCATAAAAATATTTTTCTTTAAATTTTTAAATCAAAATTAATATAATGCAATTGTGAATTTAAAAGTTAATTAATAATGATTTCTAAATAAGAGTGAGATGACAGCATCACATGAATTTTAAATTACCTATTAAAAAAAAGAAATAACATGGAAGACAGTGGATGCTTTCCAAAACAAATAGCTATGAACTTGTTTCAACTATTTATTATTAATATAATATTTTTAATTTCCAAATATGCTTCATTGTTAGTGTATAATTGATTCATGTGTATAACCTAACTTAACCAGCTAATAACCTATTTATAATATAGGTATATCCATATAGGTAAATATTGATGATACAAATTATTTTCAATGCCATATTAAATTTGAGTTCAAATAGCGCAACTATATATAACTTATTCTTCATTATAAATTAAAACAAAAAGTTTATTTTGAAAAGCTGCGTGTATCACCAAGTTCAAAAGTTTCGTTGATTTTAATTGAATATTATGTTTATAATGTAAAGTGTTCCAATTTAGTAGTATATTTCCGTTTAAGTTTAAGCTTGACGAGTTAATTTCTATACAAAAAACGAACAAAACGAATGTTTTCAATGAATACATTTTTATTCGTGGCGTGTTGAACAATAATTTACAATTTATATTCAAATATTTTTTATTCAATTTGTTTCGATGTTAATAGGTACAAGCTTTTAAAATGTATAATTCGTATTTCTTTAAATCTATACAATATACATCCATCATAGCCATATCGAATATGACCACTATTGACCAGGGCTTTCACACGTTACAATAACATTATGATTATAACGTTATATTTGACAAAAAAAAACGATTGAGATTTGTAAACGTAATTTTAAAGGAAAACGATAAACAAAAATAATTAAATATCGCAAAACAAAACATAACGATTAACAAAATATATTATATAACAATATATTATCATTAAGCAAAACATAACGCAAAACGTTATTTATAGAATATCATTAAAAAAAAAATATCGCAAAACGTAATTTATAGAATTTCATTAAACGAAAAATAATGCAAAAACTAAATAATTTAAAATCCATTTATTTAAAAGTTATATTGGTTTCGTAGAAATATTTATTTCATGCATACGGACATTAGAATTGATTATATTGTATTTCGTATCCAGGCCATTACCTACCCGCATTAGTTATTATTTTTAAATTTAATAGGTATTAACACTATTCTAAGCAACGACAAACGCAAAACTTCTATAACGTTATAATTCTAAATAACGATATACGTAAAACTTGGATAACGTTTTAATTCTGACAAACGATAAACCTGAAAATTGCGTAACGTTTTAATTATAAATAACGTAAAACGGATTTTTTTTTCAATTGCAAGGCCTGCATATGAGATATGACATATTATTATAATTACATATGTTTATTTATTTTTACATACTATTTTATTTAATAGTAAGTATTTATTAACTAATTTAATATTAAACATACACATTGACAATTTGTTGTGTTTTAATATATTTTTAAAGAACAATTTTCTTTAAAAAGTCATACAAAACTTAAGTTTATCTACTAAAAAATCATTAATTCATATCGTTTTTATTTTTATTTTTTGAGATGAAAGTTAATGTATTTTTATTACACTGCAATACTCAATGTAGATTTTTGATTAAAATTATCATTGGTTATACAAAATAAAAATTAATAAAACTAAAGACTTCATGGGTATTTATTATTTAGTAATACTATTATACATATTATACATTGACATATTCTGTGGTGTTACCAATAAATTATGGCTTACAAGAAAACTTATTGGGTATACGTATCTACACATAATTTACAAAATCATATTATTATTATATGTGTATTTTATCTATAGGACTTTATACCTAAAAAGTTCTAAATAATATTTTATTTAACACTGCTGAATTTGTTGTCTGGAAAGAGACCGACAACAACGGCATGACTGTATGACGTCAAACACAAACTGGTACTGATTATGCATTTTACTATTTTCGGAATTTCCTGTATAGTCTTGGGCATTTGTATGATTATATAGGTATATATATATCTAATATTTCTCCGGAGTCATAAATTTGAAAGCAGCCACCCCTCAAAATATGATCGTATCCAGTGGTATCACGAAAACACAATTTTCTAAAACTACAATAAACATGAATGGCTTATAATTTAAAACTTGAATATAATTTTAATAGTTTTATACTTTTATATGAAATATTAACTTGAAATTAACACGTCATATTATTATAAGTTATTATGTTACAAAAGTAATTTATTAAATTAAAAGATAGTTTCAAAAAATGTAACCAGTAACTTGGTTAATATTAAATTTACGTTAATTTTTAACTCTTAATTTCCAGTCTAGGTCAATAGTGATTATGATAAAAACTAAAAAACCTAACCTATGAGCTATGAGTGTGACAATGTTGGGTTTCACATGGGTTTTATATGATCAGATGCATTACCGATAAATATGAGATCACCTACAGCTAAAATCAAATTCTAAGGGCCGAAACCTCTCTGCTGACATACATATTATACTATACTTGGGTATATATACCTTGTTTAAGTACCCACCTATAATACTCCATACAATATAATAATATGTGCCTATGCACATTCTAACGAGTTAAGTGCGAGTAGGTGTTAAATTAAACGGAAACCGAGCTGGCCTCTCCACAAAATATAATATAATATATTGTATACCTACATATATGTGTGCAGCTGACTATACGTATACTAAAATTTAACTCTCAAGTCCACCGTCGAACCGGAGGTATATGTATACGTTATACTTATTGTATATCTACACACGCGGATGCTATTGAATACTCGTCGTGACATACATTACAATTATAGCCTACTCGAAAAACTTAATTACACGTACTTGGTACGATATTATTCCTATACTCTTAAAAATTTTTTTAAAACATAATTTTTTATTTTCATTCATTGTGCTATTATGGAGGTACCTATACAGTTGTAAAAAAAAAGTGTAGTACAATATTTATGTTACTCGAGGTCGGTGTCGGCACCTACACTCCATGTTCTAGCTGAGTTATTATTTTTATTTTGAAGAAGTATATAAAAACAAACTAAAAAAACCATATATAATAATAATTTATTATATTATGCTAAGTGATCTATAAATGCATACAAATCGAACGATTCGATATTTGTTGAACACATTCATAATAATACATGATAATTCTCGAATAATAGTCTATTATATAAAATTAATGATATTAGGAATATTATCATGACCTGATGTGTTTCAAGGGGGGGGGGGAGTTAATTAAAATAAGTAACTTGAGCTAATTAAGTAAAGTTAATTCAACGTTAAGATTATTCAAAATTTTATTCAACGTGGACAAGTGGGTGTACCACTCTACTGTAGGTACAATAATAATTATTAGGGCCCGGCTTTTTATGCAAATGAATATTCTTCTACATTTGACTTATAAAAATTCTGATTAAATATATCGGCATTTCGTAATACGTAGATTCTGCTATCAATATTTATTTTTGCATATTTTTTGCATATTTGAATGAAAATGCATATTAATTGCATATTTCTATATAATTGCATAAAAGTTGCATTTTTTATTAATATTTGATGATTTTTGGATTTTTTGCAAAGTAAGGCGAGTTTGATGTCGACATAAAAGTTATTTTAAGTAATTGGGAAATTGCCGTCGCCGATTTTTATCAACAGTCCGCGTGTTCGTGTATTTATCTCAGATAACTTATCTGCACCTATTAAGTATACTCACACGCAATATGCACGGCTTGTGTATTTCAATTAGTTAGTGACGGTAATTCGTTGGTGTAACTACACAGTTTTTGTGTTCGTATAAAATAATATTTTTATTTTTCTGCAAGAAAATGCCAAAAGTAAAGAAAGTTCATTGTTACGTGAGAGATTACCTAGGTGTCTTTCGTACAGATGGAGGATGGAGCTATATTATTTTGTACCTTTTGTGAAACCAACGTATCGTCTGATAGAAAATCACAAATTACTCAACATTTAGGAACTTCAAAACACATTGAAAACATTAAGTTGAAATCAAACAAAGACCAGGTTAGTCAACAGTTTATAAAAAATTCGCTTGATCAAACTAGAACAAATAATCAAACTCTGAATGACTTCAGTAAAGATATTTGTACCTTAACGGTGGCAAATGTTATTCCACTTTGGAAACTACGAAACCCAGAATTGAAATGTTTTTTCGAAAAATATATTAAATTAAAATTACCTGACGAATCGACACTACGAAAAAACTATGCTCCGTTGTGTTATGAAGACGTATTACGTAAAATCCGAAAAGAAATAGGGTATAGTTCCATCTGGGTATCTATTGACGAAACCACCGATGTCGAATGGCGTTACGTCGCATGTGTAATTATTGGTTCCCTATCGTCAGAAAATTCTACAAAACCAATAGTTTTAACAATTGAATTGAAAAATTATTAATTATAATTGCTAGTGACCCACTGTTATGAATGTGTTAAATCTTAATTCAATCATATACAATTATTGCATACAAAAAATTATTCTGAGCGAAGATAGTATATTAGCCTATATTACTAAGTATACTTTATGGTATTATTGTTATTAAAATAATTCATATTACTATCAATTATTATTAGTAATACAGTCACTTGAATTAATTTTTGCCGAAAACATTCCTTTTTAAAATTTCATTGTGTGTGCAGAATATAATATAAAGTATATTTATATACTTTAAAACTACCAAATACTCATAAAATATATTTTTAAATTACAATAAAATAACTAACATTTTTTATTCTTCGTATTTAAATATCGAATTTCATCCAACTTTGAAAATAAAAATGTTTTTAAAAAAAACTGTGTTTATATAATATATTTTATATTTTTTCGTATGAATAATATGAACTACTTATGAAAAACCTTGTTTGAAACTTCCAATCCTTGGCTATAAAAATAAAATATTGAATTATTTGCTACAATATAAATTTTAAATGTTCTCAATTTTTATAAATTTTGTCAGAATTTGAACTTGAAATGCTTGTAACAAAAATGTGCCTTATGTCTAATTATCTTTAATATTTTTAAACTGCTATTATAACAAATTATGTGGAACCCTGTATTAAATGTTCAAGGTTTTTGACCAAGCAAAAACATTTTTATCGATATCTATAATAAAAAATGTAATAGCATTTCACATTTCAAATGTCTATAAATAGCCCAAAAAGAATAAAAAATATTTTTTTAAATTATACCATGTATAGAAAATACTAACATTAACATTTGATGAAAATTTCAAGTGTCTACAGTAACGTTTTTGAATTACAACAAAAAAAGTAAATCGTTCGATGAGAAATCGTTAATTTATGGGTGAATATCAAATATTATAAAAATGTGAATTCAAAAAATGAATGTGAACAACACATACAACACGAGCTTAAAATAATCATAATGTATTAATTATGATATGATATGATATTATATTATATTATATTATTATTATTATATTGGTATTAATTATTTGTATAGCCCTAACAATAGGTTAATACTTATATATTGTACATTTGGAGTCACTTATACATAATTGAACGATTCCCAAACCATACATAATTATGATGACAATTTCACGTGACACGTGAGTTCTTTCCCGAGAAATCGGTTCATGTTCATCAAAAATATATTTGATCGTACGGCATGTATTTATTGTTTAAATAGATTTTTTGGCAGTTGTTGTGAAAAAATTGTTTCTATATTTGTTCAAATATGGTATTTTCAGAAATAACTCACTCCTGTGCGCGCGGTCTTCCAAAAAGTTAACATCACCACTCTCCCAATTCACAATTAGTACCTAAAATAATTCTATAATATAGGTAGTTCAAAAACGATGAAAACAGTTTCACTAGTTAATACATAGAATAACGGTTAAGTCTTAGTTAAGGAATAGCAGTAAACATAGAAATTATAACATAATTATTATTAATTTTATGTTTATTTTTACACAATTGTATGATGTAGGTATCAAAATATAACTCAATTTTCAAATTTCTAATTTAGCTCAATACTTACTGCTATTTTTAAATTTTTAATGTACCTAATTTTAAATGTATTTGTATTTTAACTATAATTTACATTTCATGTAGGTAATACCTACCTTAATTTAAAATATTTGCGTTGTACCTACCACTTATATCAACATTAATTTAATCAAACAAACAGAATAAACCTTATAAAAGTAAATATTTATGCTTTGTTTTGATTTGATTACTTAGTACTCACATTTTTAATAAAATACATAATATATTTTTTAGCAATGTCTGGTATATCGCCTGAATGTGCATAATTATTCACATGGCTGAAAAACTTTGGATATAGTAGCCCGTTTAGTATACCTAATTACATTTACAATTTTTACACTTAAAGTGTAACATGTGTTATTTTAATACAGTACAGGGTAAGCCTAAAATACAAACTACATATCGTGTGTTGTATATTTAACAGTGGTTGTATGCATATTGACATACTGTATATATATACAATAATAATATTTTAAGACAATTTATTGAATAAACAAAATGTATAGAATACTATATGGAGCCACTGTGCATGTTCGTATACACACGCGTAAGGCCCTGAGTCAGAAAAGGTTTGAATTTTGATATCGTTTTGCTGTTTGATATTTGATGTTTTTCGACGTGATGGCTGCAGGTGTAGTCGCCGATTCCAGCTCATGCTGCACGAAACGGCTCTTCGTGCGAACAGAACGAACAACGACTTAGACGAAAATGTCATATTTGTTCTCTACTCTTGTATATTAAACGCTTATTATTATTACTATTATTATTATTTCCTCTCTTTTCGCGTTTTAATTTCAAGCACGTAACATATTACAATTACACGACGGAGCAGGCGACAGAGTTTTAACACAATAGCGATATTCTGATATTGTATATGCGTCGCAATATATGTATAAACGTCGATAGCGCGACGAGGGGGTTACACTTGTCACTCGAGTCGGCGGCGGCAGTAGGGCGAGTGGCATTGTCATTTTTTTCCCATTTTATTGTTTTCAAATTGTATAACAACCGCACCACATGTTGACAAATTGTTTGCCAAAAGGAACGAATGGGACTTCGGTGGCGGTGCCGACGACGACTTAAGCCAGGGATGGGCAAACTGTGCGCATATAGGTCTCGTGAATCGAGATAAGACTGAACAAAACGTACATAAACAATCACTGACCAATATTGTCCAAGAATTTTAAAACGATGTAAGTTGACATTCACGATTTCAATTGATTGACGTGATTTATAATTGTTATATATCATACAAAAATAGTTTCGTCGGACGAGTCATGTAAGTAAGTATAAGATGAACAACTTAATAATTATAAGGATGACATATTGGTATTACCTATTATTGAAAATGTTGACTATATAGTATATATAGTATATACCTACTAGGCACTTAATAATATATTATAAATATTGTAATCTCGTGAGAATTTAAAAATAAAAAACTGGAGTATATAATAGATACAAAAATTTTTATTTCATATCATAAACCATTTTTAAGGACTATTCTCCTTAAAATATACACATTAATTTATAACTGAGAAACAACTCGTTTGAATTTTGAATTATAGTTACTTACATCAAACTTTTCCAAATAAACATCTATTAAATAATTTACTGTAAAAAAGGGGGCAGGGGAGATTCTCATTTGAGTGTTCGTAACATCATGTTAGGACACTTCTTAAAAGGTAAAAAAAAATTCAAGAAATTGAAAATATGGTCTATGAATATAATATTTGAAAATTCCAAATTAATAAATTCATTAAATTATAATTTAATAATAATGGGTGTGAGTATGCTTCATGCTTGGTGAACACCACACTGTATATGGTTTTTATTTTATTTAGATAATCTCAGGTCCCATGATTTGAAAAAAGTTTACCCGTCCCTGGCTTGAACTACATACGCTTTTAAAATTGTATGTAGCTGAGTATACGTACATGGTGTGTGTGTGTGTGCACGAGAATAGTAAAATATACGCACTCGACCGTATCCCATCGAAACCATTTTTTATATACCACAGCGCTTATAATAGGTACGCGGTGAACGGGATAAGATTTTTTTCTCTATATCGAATCGGTATTATTATATTATTAATATATTATTATGTATACATGTCTAAAGACGGACCATTAGCTCTATACCTATGTATATAATATAATACAAGACGTGTCAGTTCATTCCGGTGACGTTGACCAGAATTTCGGATCATTTATTCACAATAGTACATATACATAATAATGTTATACCACTATATCTCTACTTGCACGCGAATCGGACCTCGCGTGCAAATGTGATTTTATTTTTCCACCGGTTTCTTGACATCATAAACGTAGGTACCTATATTATATTATATACAATATACCATTCACATTATGGCCACTATACACTTCATTGCAAAAAGTTTTTAGAAAAAAGGTTTACCAAACCAAACGTTAGAAATATTATAGTTTCAGATTCAGACCGATGAACATATTGATTTTACAATAATGTGTTTTTAAAATTTTTTTGTCTGTGTACACGAATGAATTTGAAATAATATTTTTTGAAATAATACTTTTTCTATAAATGTCAATGCAATTTTATTCGTTAGCTTAATATATATTGTTACAATGGCAGTTGAAAATATTAAAAATACAGTCACAATTTTTTTTTATAAGTATTTTAAGTTAAAATTTTGATAAATTACGTAAAAATCACGAAAATGTGCAAATTATTTTAAGTTAGAAATTCCAAAAAATTTTCTTTTAAATTTTAAAATTTAAGAAAAGATTGCTCATGTCTACCTTTATCAAAAAAAAATCTCTACCGGAAAGTCAAATTAAATTTCAATGAGCGTTTGAAGTTCAAATTTTTACAACATAATAATATTCATTCGATTTCTCACGTCGCAATTTTCTTATTTTGTTGTAATTCAAAAACGACTAATCTATATATTTTAAATTTATACCATATGTTTATTTTATCAATTCCGATGCTTGATAAGATGTTCAACATTTTTCGACTCATATCAAGTATATAGTTTACGGCTATTTTCAATTTATTTTGTAGTTGAAAATGTATAAAATTTTCAACTTTTATAGATGAGGATTGAAAATGTAAAACAAGGTTCCACGTAAGTAGTTAATTCTGTAACTAAAAAATCTAAAAATATACATAAACACAGTTTTTTTTATAGATATTTTAAGTTGAAATTTCAACGAAATTACATATTAAATAAGCAAGAATAACGATTTAATTATTTTTTTGTAATTGTCTATTAACTCAACTTACTGGTTATTGTATTAATAATAGTAATAGTAGTAACAATATAAGAATCTTCACATTTGCCCAAATATTCATGTGGTAAGTTTTGTAATTTATATCGCTCAATATTTATAAATATTAGATTAATTTTTATTTATAATACCTACCTATTTTAGAGATATCTACTGATAATCTTAAATAGGATATATTAATTAATGTTACAATAATTTGGTGAACAAAAATAATAAAATACTAAGCAGGTACGTCTACATTTTTGGGAAATTTTATGAAATTTTTAAAAGCTGTTGAGTTTTTGGAGGTTTTAGCCAAGTTAATATTAAAATCAGAAAACGTAATACAAGCATTATTAAATATTATAGTTGTATAATATTGATCATACATATAATTATTAATTGTAACTATTTCTACGAAGATTTCTAAAAATTTGTTTGATGATTTATTTCATTTTAAATCTATGTTTTATTCATTTTTGAAATAAATTCACTCATTTTTTTTCAATGATACTTATTCAATCTGTCGCTTATGTATAAACGATAAATTAAAAATATACGGCTTTCGTACAATGCACACACAAATTAATTAAGACAATCTTGCGCCCGGGAATGAATCATAATCTGATGTGTCGCTGCTCCAGATCCGTGGTCCTTATAGATAAGATGTCATTCAAAAAGTTTTAAAAAAAATGTAGCTAAATACTTTTAAAATTTGTTGTAAGAGTGTTGTGAGAGTTGTAAGAGCTATAAATACTTCAAACTGTAATATAAAAACATTTTTTTTCCGAAAATATAAACAATGACTTGGAAAATTATAGTGTGGCCATAATGTAAGCGGATCATCCCGTACTGCACATCACGTAATTCGCTGCAGACTCTTTCGCGGCGGCGTGTACTGCAATATATAAGTATGTACCTATATATTAAAATACTATGATGTATAATATAATGGTGAAGTCTATCTCGTGCAAAGTATAATATTATTTTGTACACCTCGTCCAAAGGTTATGCACGCGATCGTCGACGCGGAGGAGGTCGGCACTCGAGTCTTGAGGATATATATATCGTACACGTCGTATTGTATAATATAAAATAGTGCGTGCAGCAGTTTTCGATCCTCACGCGATGATTTCTACGACTTGCGATCGAACTATATGATAGTATATTATATTATAGTGATCATTGGAGTTACCGGATTTGGCGGGCATGTATTACTGCTGGTTATTCTTTCCATTGGTATATTATAATATAGGTACCGACGAATCTATATCAGCTATATAAATTTGATTCGTACTATATTATAATACGAAGATTCTCAAGTTTTTATTCAATTTTACAATTTATTTAAGGAAATAATTTTAAATTCTGATACCTTGTTGCATTATTTCCGAATTGAAATCTCAAATCATTATAGATATTAATATATACATATAAAACTCTTAGAGTTTTCACTAACCTCTTTAGCCCGTATAATACTCAAACTATTTCTACTTATATAGATAATTTAATATTAGGAGCGCAGTAGGAATTTCCAAGAGAGTGGGGGATGTTATATAAACAATTTCAATCTTTATACAAAAAAAATTCAATAACATAGGTAGGTTCTATATTAACTGTCATACATATACTAATGCTTATATTTTGAAAACTTATATATTAAATAATGGTCATAACCCATAATATATACCTACTATATTTTCACAATTTTATAATAGGTAATAGGTATATCTTATATATAAACACTTATAAAGGGGTGGGGGTGTTACAATAAACAACAACTCTCCGTGCTACACCACTATTATAGATAAAGATAGGTATTTTTTAAATTAAAAGAATAAAACTAAATTAGCGCCTGCTTCGTATATATTCGTATAATTAAGTTTTATTAGAATTTATTACTGATACATTGTATAGTTTTTTAGTGGATTCATTTATTAATTAATTACAAAAAATAATTTTTTTTTAATTTTATAAAACAATAACTTTTTGTTCTTAATTTTATTCCTATAAGTGCCAATTACTACAGGGGCGCCATTTGGGGGGGGGCAGGGTG
>NC_042493.1:54866292-54867657 GCF_005508785.2 Acyrthosiphon pisum
GGGTGAAAATTAATTAGGGGCCCGTAATTTTTTTTTCAAACCTATTTAAATTAGGAAAGAGCCCTTAGTTTTATAAGTAAATATAAAAAAAAAATTAAGAATAACATGTTGTTTATTTGTAGAGATGTTGAAATATGTTATTTTATTTTTATTTTGTATAATACCGTATTATACCAGTATTATACCGTATACCGACTGTGGTAATCGGGGGCCCGGATCATAAATACAAACGGGGGCCCGGGGTGCTACTTGGTGTATAGCACCCTGGGCCAGTCCGCCCCTGGTTACTGATAGACAAAAGACATAATAATAATAATATGCATCTATTCTATCTAAAAATATCTTTACTATACACTATACAGTATATACACAGAATGTATGAACGGTAAAATGTAATGTGTTAACTATAAAAATATGTTTTTATTAAGTATGTTTTTGATACTGTAATGAATCTGTAATGAAAAACTTAAACACTAGAAACGTTTTTTTAACGATTGGCCTGGAGGTGGGAAAAAATTGGCCTCTTTAATTGTTTGCACACCTTAAAAAAAAACTGAAATGGCGCCCCTGAATTACTATGATTATGTAAATGATGTAAATCTTGGATTTTTGTGTTCCGAAAAGAGTGGTGACTGGGGTAGTTGGATTGCAGCTACATCTAAATCGATGGCGTTAGTCGTTTTGAAACGACGATGTCTATACACCAATGGAGTATTTTCTCATGCAGTGCCATTACGGTTTATAACAGAAAAGTATTTCCAAAATAATTTAAATCATTTAAAAACGTATTATAATGTTTCAACAGATAAAATATTGGTAAATATATATACAGAGTGTCCCGTGAGGATTTACTCATTGCGATATCTCCTGAAATAATAGAGATATCGTAATTCTGTTTTCTTATTAAGACTCACAGAGGTAAGCACTACAAATAACTAATTTTTTATTTTTTTTTTATGTTTTGGTAAAAAAGTTAAAAAAATTATTTTTTTAATTAATTATTTAAAAAAATATTGAAGATTGCCATTTTGTAGAGTTAATTTTTCTGAAAATATTGACGTTTCAACATTTTAATTTCATTAATTTCCTGATTTTTAATAATTTTTTTAATTAATAAGTAAAACGGCAAAAAACCGGTTTTTGTCCGGGCGGCGAGTCCCCCTCTACGGCTAATAGGTAAATCCTCACGGGACACCCTGTATAAGGTACATTATGTATAGATATTTTAAACTAAATATTTAATATTCTATTTTATAAAAAAAAAAATGTATTAATAAAAACAAAGCAAATTTATAATCTGGATAATTTAACAATATTAGATGTGATACAATGTGAAAATACGATTCACACAAGAAAGGGGAAGTC
>NC_042493.1:54871397-54903676 GCF_005508785.2 Acyrthosiphon pisum
TACCGACTGTGGTAATCGAAGGGCCTGGATCATAAATACAAACGGGGGCCCGTGGTGCTACTTGGTGTATAGCACCATGGGCCAGTCCGCCCCTGGTTACTGATAGACAAAAGACATAATAATAATAATACGCATCTATTCTATCTAAAAATATCTTTACTATACACTATACAGTATATACACAGAATGTATGAACGGTAAAATGTAATGTGTTAACTATAAAAATATGTTTTTATTAAGTATGTTTTTGATACTGTAATGAATCTGTAATTAAAAACTTAAACACTAGAAACGTTTTTTTAACGATTGGCCTGGAGGTGGGAAAAAATTGGCCTCTTTAATTGTTTGCACACCTTAAAAAAAAACTGAAATGGCGCCCCTGAATTACTATGATTATGTAAATGATGTAAATCTTGGATTTTTGTGTTCCGAAAAGAGTGGTGACTGGGGTAGTTGGATTGCAGCTACACCTAAATCGATGGCGTTAGTCGTTTTGAAACGACGATGTCTATACACCAATGGAGTAGTTTCTCATGCAGTGCCATTACGGTTTATAACAGAAAAGTATTTCCAAAATAATTTAAATCATTTAAAAACGTATTATAATGTTTAAACAGATAAAATATTGGTATATATATATATAAGGTACATTATGTATAGATATTTTAAACTAAATATTTAATATTCTATTTTATAAAAAAAAAAATGTATTAATAAAAACAAAGCAAATTTATAATCTGGATAATTTAACAATATTAGATGTGATACAATGTGAAAATACGATTCACACAAGAAAGGGGAAGTCACTCATTAGTGATGGCACCACTAGATATTAATACCTTTGGCAAAGTTTATTTTATTTTTTAAAAACATTAGTTAGAATTCAACAGTTGCAATTTACTGTAATTATTGTAATTATATTATATACTATTACACCGGTATAAAAATCAATGTTATTTTGGCCATATTTATTGTATTTACAAAAATTTTAATACACATTTGACAATAGATTTTTTTTGTTATGCCAGTTTGCAATCGACTATATAGTCTATAGTTCGTATACAAATGATTGATTTTAAAAAAAACTTTTAAACTATACCAACTAACGCGATAACGATACGTTTTTATATCCAGCTAACCTTTGAATATTTAGGCGATACGAAAAATTATAAATAAATTATAGCACACAAAAGGTCATTTTAAATAATAGCAAATTATAGTCCTCTTTTATTATTCTACATCATATAATATTATTAGACTCTGATAATTGATAACTAACAATATAATTTAAAATTAAATAATTACGCTCACGATAAATATTAATTACTACACTATACCTATCATTATAAATTGTTGTAATATATTATCACACTATTACAAGACTTATATACCATAGTGTTATAAACTTAGAATGATAATTGATAATTGTATCTATATACTAATTGCCGTGATAAGTAGTTTTTTTTATATTTAAATGAAATGTACGTGTACGAGATTTATTTTTGAACAATTTGGTATTCATTTGAAAATAATTCGAGGAAAGTAATTGAATTACTTATACGAATTGATTTTTTCAGTTCATATGAATTATTATAAAATCGTTTCTTTAAAAAATATAAAAACGCAATCACTGCCGTTTTTAAAGGGTTTAATAAAGGATTTTTTTACAAAACTTTAGAGCAATGATCGTTTAAACATGTTTAAATAATACAAATATCTTACATCACGTGGCCCTTGCCAATGTGGTTAGTTGTTACACAATTATTACGAAATCATAAAGAAAATGAATTAAACATATTGACGCAGATCGGCTATTATACACTACTTTTAATAAAGTTTTAGAGAGGATAAAACCGAAAGAGATTAATATTTTTAATGTATATACTATTTGATATTTATTTCAAAATGTATGGTACAAAAATGTATTTATTTTAAACTTTTCTTAAACAAATGTGACTTTTTGTTATGCACCATTTTGAAATAAAAAATGAATACCTAATAGTCATTACATCCAAAATAATGTTTAGTTACCTTAAATTGTGTTTTTCTTCTAAAGCCACTTAAATGGACTTCTCTTCGTAGTTTGTATTTAACTAAAAATTCGGCGAAATAAAATATTTGAAAGATAAATATAAAATACGCACAAAAAATGTTGACATAATTAATAATTCGATTTTATAAATTAAAAGCCTTTTGGGAAATACGAATCGCCCCGTTTATCGTATTCTCCACTATACATTATACCTACATGAAGTGTAGGCTGCATATTTACAGGAGGGGCGCCAGTTGGTCTAAAAATTTAGAAGGGACATTCAATATGAAATTCCCATGTCTGTATAGGTAATAACTATAATATTATGATACATTTTTGCAATAGGTAAATTAGTTATTTTATCAAATTATAATTTTGTTTTAAACAATACTAGCCAAGAAATTCGTATAGAATAGTCACAGGAGTACATTTTACAGGTTTCCAAGTTCATGTTATAGGCAAAAATATAATATAATATACTAATACTTATAACCAATGATGATATTTTAACTAGCGATGAGGAGTTTAATGTTTTATTTCAGATAATACAATTTTATTATTAAAATAAAAATATTCAATCAGTTATTTTATGGTTAGATAACTATATGCTTATATGTAACTACATTTTTTTAAATTAGTTTAGATGTATTTCTTCTATCGATTTTTGATTTTAATGTTGTAGGATACCATATAATTAGAGATTTAGTTCTTTAATATATTATGTAAAAATGATTCGATTAAAATTTTCTTTTTTTCGATAATTATCTGGATTCTGGTTTGATAAGTACACTAGCAATAAATACACCAATAATATTAATTATGTATTATGCACTATTATACCAATATGGCTATATTATACGCAAGTTTCTACTAATGACCTATAATGAAACAAATAGGTGCTTGAGTTATAATATCAATAATACAGTAATATTATTATATTTTTATTCATGTGACTATACATCCGCGTTAATTAAAACTAAAAGTTCATTGTTGTTATTGCTGTTAAATATAATTTGAAAATTATAACAATTAAGTTTGATCTATTAGTTAACAGAGATATGTTTTTATTCTAATATTCTTTTTTATTTTTAGCTTAATAATTTATTTTAGTTATTATTTTAAAATTATATTTCTATTTAATTGATAGTTACATTTAATTGTAATGGAAATGTATGCAATTTAATATTTAAGATAGTTATTGTACACTACAAATTAGCAACTATGTTATAAGTATAAAATTGAAATTTATATTTATTAATACTTATTTTTTTATTAAAATATGGTAATACTTATATGAGCATTTTTTTAAATGTTAAATGAATTCGATATTGCACGAAATTAGATGTTTATATAATGTGTGCACAACGACATAATGTTGTCGACATTATTGTTTGCACATGTTTTAATACAATATAAGTGGATGTTATGAATATATTACTTTGTATAAAATTAGTGTAGGTATGAATAGGTAGGTTACCTATATTATTATATTGTCGATTATTGTCGAGTAGACGACACGTGGTAGCCGGTTGGTAGGTACACTACACTGTAGGTACAAACTAGACATGCAGGCATCAGCCGTTCGGGTCGTTTGCGAATAGCGACTTATAGCAGTTTATGTTGAATATTAACAACACAAATTTTAAACTACTGATAATTCAAATATTAGATGTTATTTCAATATTTTCGGAATTTTTTTGTATATTTGATGGATTTTGAAGAAAACTTTTTAATAACAATTTCTATATTATTGTCAATCGTCAATTATGTTTATTTTTATGCAATAATACAGCGCAACTTAAGTAAATAGCAATAAAGTAAATAGTTTGAAGGATAAATAATTTATTTTGGAAGGTCTAAGCCCATTATTTAAAACATTTAGGGAACCATATGTGCATATCCCCTTTAAAGCCCCCTGATTTCCACCTTATAAACTTAACGTGTATTCAATTTGTTTATTATTGTTTATAACTATACCTAAACCTATAACATCTATTTAATTATCTATATTAAACTACCTACCTATATTATAATATACATATATGTTCTAACTATTACTGCCTGTACACATAATATATGATGTCACTGCATAAAGGTATATACAACATTTAGTATATAACATATTAATTAGGTATGTAAAATTTGGTGAATCCTAACAAAAAAGTGTACAAAAGCAGGCGAATATTATAATATACCTACCTACGAATACGACTGGTATACTCGAATGCGCTGCTGCACACGTAACGTACACTCGTGTCTCACTACACACAATATTAATATAAAACCAAATATCACGCATTCACACATGTTAATAGGTACACACAGGCAACTGACTAATACAATTAAAATTAACAAAATATGTCAAACACACGTCACAAGAAACAGTGGTTGCGCCAGAACTTTTGCATCAGGTGAGCCAGGCTGATACCTACATTTTTCTTGGGAGGGCCAAAATTGTTCCTGATACCTAACCTGTGGAGAAATACACCTCATAAACCCTCCCCCTCCCACATACAACAAAATTACATCCAATATTAAGCACACCGTTGTTACATTCTATTAAAGTCTTAGAAATAGGTTACTATTTACTGAAATATAACTAAACATATAATGTAACTAAACATGATTACAAATATATATATTTTATTTTAAAATTCAAATTTTTAATACTAGAAATAACATAAATAACTTGTAAAGAAAAGACAAAAGAAACAAAATACTTTAAACACGACTATAATATTTTAAATACTAACTCACTAAGCCAGCCAGAGCAATGCCAGTCCTTGACATTAAACGTCTTTAAAGTTTAAACAGACTCCTCGATCGGCGATCAACAGCCTTCAGTAATTCAGTATTATAGTCAACTAACCAATAGGTCTTTCTGTGTAAACGTATTTATTGGTTGACCTACTTATACTATAAATTAGTAGGTCTATTTAACCACCATTTTTAAATTAAATAGGTTCTTTTAGGTTCAAAAATAAGATAATTTTTATTTATAATAATTGAATGCTATTTCTATTTGGTATACCTATAAACTATGTATGATCATATGAGTTTTCTAATATTTATCATACTATTTATTAAACCAGCATTCCTGATAGGTATTTAATATTATTATACTTTTCGGTACCTAAATTGCTGGTACCGAAATTTGTTGGAACCGATACCTTTATTTATTTTTATCAAAAAACCAGAACCAAAGCGGAACAGTTATTTTATTTTTGGAGAACCAGTACTGGAACCAATACCAATAAATTCAAAAGGTTAGTATATATTATAAGTCCCTGGTTTGTACACTTTTATTAGTTTACAATAGTGTAAACACATTTTGAATAATTTTGAATAATAGCAATAATATTATAAAATATCCTTAGTCATATACCTAGGCTGATAGATCTACCTAGCTCAGAATCGTTAACACATCATGAGCGTGTAGGTACCATCCACACTCCACATTTTGTCCACATTTCGTCTACGTATACGTTTACATAATATTATAATTATCGTGGTATGGGGATAATATTTACCGCGGTTGCGTGTTTTTCTGTTCGTCACGCGGCCTCCTCAGCACGGTAAACACCGATGTCGAAACCGGAAACGCTGTTCCATCACCACATAATTATTATGATTTTATTTTCATACACATGCCTACTTACTCGCATGTGTCGTCTACAGGTGTGTGTGGATAGAATGGCGACACAATGCGAGATTGTGCGTGTCTACTGCTCACGGTCCATCGTCTACAGCTGAGTCCAGATCAACATAAATCGGTGTCGCGTGCAGGTGACTCGGACTTGGAAACGAAAGAACATAAATTTCAAAAAAATAATCTAAAAACCTATATATTTTACATACACTGTACATTGGTACACCTATTTTTTTTTAAATTATAAAACAAAATCTAAGATTAATAAAAATTGTTTTTACTAGCTAATGCCTATTGACTACTGACAATAATCAGTGTGTATTGAAAATGAATCTTCTAAAATACTTTGTGCCCAGAGACAGATTGGTCAGAGTTAAGAAGATCTCACTACGCGCGAGGCCGATGAAAGTAATAACTACTAAGTTTATTAGTCCGGGCCATTATTTGAGTACAACTTGACCAAGTTACTGCAGCAAGACGCGCAGTTGGTCGAGTTTTTGATTTACTTGAAATTTGCGTCAGTAAAATACAAAAACAGATCTAATTTATCTGTCAACGATCGTCTGTCTTTTTCAATCAAACTCAACTGTAACGCCGACTTTTCATAAAAATATCCACTAGAATTTGAGCAAAATAAAGCATAAACATTTTGTTACGTAATGTGAAAATAAGGTTTTGAATTACTAGACGAACTTTGACTTTCTATTGACTGGTTCTATATATTTTATAGTATTTTAACATATGTTACATTAAGAGGACGGTACACCAGCATGTGCTGTCTCCGTCTTATACAAATGTACAACATGGAAAAAACTGTTTTGCGCAGGACAACTTAACTCTCTCTTTATAGTGAAATTGCCGAAATTCCATAATGCATAGGTAAGAATTTTATCTCTTTCGTAGTGTTTTCATAATTTTGACAGCACTAACCAATAATTTTTAATAATAATATAAAGAAAAACAAACAAAAACCTAATGTTCTCAAACTGATAACTTTAAATTTATTTATGTTTTCCAAATAATAAAATACTACGACACAGATAAAGTTCTTCCTTATACTTTGTGTTACTTTAGTATTATTCAACTAAAAATACAGAGGGAGTAAAGTTGACCCGCGCAAAACAGTTTTTACTATAAAGCGTACATTAGTATGACGTCCTCAATTAATGTCAAAAAGAGAACGGTCACTACGCTGATTTTATATTATAATAATAATAATAATATATAGAAGCTTAGTATTGAGTAAGTGCGAAAAGTTCTGTATCGAAAATATACGTAGTTATTTGGTTTAATTTTAAAATAATTACATTTCTGAAATATCTAGAAATCTCGTACCTATTGGAATTTTCTAAAAAATTAGATTTCTGAAATTTAACATAATTAAATAGTAGTCAATAGTTCACTCGTTACAGGCTTACAAATAGTTTGTCAAGATAATGTTTTTAAGAAATCATACCGGTATAATGTTACTTTTTATTATCATTAATAATATTAATTGTCTCTTTTCTTCGAAACAACCACGGTATCTGCAGCGCCATCGTCTGCGTGGAAACACAACTCTTTTGATGTAAAATTATCTGTCTAAAAGTTGTCAATCGACACTAGATGGCGGTGCGCGTTACGATCTTACCCAGCACAGTGAAAATAAATAATTATAATAATATAAGAATCGATCTGTTTATTATTATTATTATTATTATTTATTTATTTAATATTAGTATCTGGATTTGCATATTTTTACATAGGCACTAGGCACACAGAGCGATAGATTAAGTTTTAATAATGTACAGGACACATATATTTATATTATACTAATATATATATATATATATATATATATTATATCTATATTAATATAAATATCTGTGGTACAAGAATAAGAAAAGTGGACTATTGCATATCTAAGTGCAATGTTTATGTGTTGTAACGTTGTAAGAATAACGAGTTAATTTTAATAAAATCCCAGTTACGTTAATTTTGTGAATAAATTAAACAATTTATATAATAAAATGTACATATTAATTTTTATTATTTTACACCATATTACTGGCTATTTATATATTAAAAATACCTTAATAAATTAACTGTAAATTCCCATATAACTTTTAACTTAAGTCAGTTAAAAAAAATTCAGAATAACTATTAACTTTAAACTTCTTACAATTTTTTCTATCAACTTAAATTAACCAAATTAAAAATTATCAACAACTTGCCTAGTAGGGTGAATTATTTTTAAATGCTATATTTTCGGAAATATTTACGATATTTACAATCCGTAAAAACAAATACATTAAGTTAGGTATATTAATAAAAAATGTAGAAGGCTTAACAGCTTGATTGAACGTCCAGCAACGCTACTTCACATTAGCAGTACCTTAAAAAAAGTTATTACCTATGTTTCAAATTAATTTACTCCAAAAAAATTAGGATATTTTCAAAATCGTAAAAATTAAACTACAAGACTTTAACAAACGTTTTTACCATCTATATTTCTCTAAATATTTAATTTACAAACCATCTATTTTAAGTTTTTAAAAAAAAATGTAATAACATTAAAAATGCCTATTTTTAGTATTAAAAAAGGTTAGAGATACCCGGTAGTATTAAAATGTTTACTCGGCCAATCCTTGATACCCGGTTAGTATAAAACATTTTACTTGGTCAGTACTCGGTACCTGGTTTAATACCAGATTTTCTACCCAGAACATCTCTACTTTAAATGCTTATAAAAAAAAATTTCGCAAATGTATTTTTAATATTTTTCAATTCTGCTATTTAAGCAATATATCAGGAGCCTTGTATTAAATTTTGACGCTTTTTTGCCTAACAAATAAAATTGTATTGATATTTATATAAAAAAAAAATAAAAATTGAAATTTGAAATTGTGCGTAAACAGCTCAAACCAAGTCAAAAGGAGACCAGGGTAAGTTGACGAGCTGATGACGAATTGATAATAACTGATAGTGGATTATATCAACATCTGATATTTTACAAGAAATGTAAGGAATGATGTAAGGAACAACTATTTCACTGATAATAAATAATCTTGTTAAAGCCCATGTGATTTTATTTACAATTTTCTGTTTTCACCATACACACTTTAATTTTCTATGTTTTGGAAATAACGTTTTTTCAAAAAAAGATAAGTGAAATCTATTATATATTATTTAAAATCAACATAGTATAGTGTAAGCTTTATTTTAATGTATACTTAATGTTTATTACGCAAGTTTAAAGGACATAAATATTATCTTGAGTAAAATATTATCTATCGGGTCAAGTTGACGAAATTGCGCCTATGGTCATAGATACAATGCCAAGATATTAGATATAAGAAAAACTGTACCATTGTGGGATAAAGCAATTATTAGATTAGCTATAAATGACTACAACACCGATAAAAAACCTTGATGGAATAAATCTGTCAAAAAAATTTGGTACACCAGAATTAACATTGAGGCGATATTTAAAAAAAATATTTGTTTTATTTTATTTTAAGATTTTAAGACTATTTGAATTTTTTAATTTTTAAATAAATGCACTGAACTTTACGAAAAGTGAATTTACTCATTAAATTATAATACAAATCATGTGAAGTCAACTTAACCCGGAAAAATGTCAACTTACCTCACCATATGGGTAAGATGATGAATTCCAAATTATTTTTTTAAATGGTTTAAAATAATAATCAAGTTTAACTTTTATTTTAGAGCAGTCTTCAAAAATGCCTTCATCTATGTGTTTAAAATTCACAGACTTAAATAAAGGTATTATATTTTAAAAATACATTGAACTTTAGATTCGTCAACTTACCTATATTGAAAATTTATAGGAATTGATAAAATAAATATAAGATATAATTCTCAAGTGTCTACGGTAGTTGTTTTTTGAATTAAAACACTATAAGAAAATCGCTACATGAGAAATCAAGTGGATATCCAATGTTGTACAAATTTGTACTTCAAACGCTCATAAAAATGTAATTTGATTTTTTGATAAAGGTAGATAACCTTATAAGGAATCTGGTAGTACATTTCAAAACCTTAGATTTAAAATAAAAAATGTTTAGGAATTTCTAACTCAAAATAATTTGCAAATTTTTGTGATTTGTACGCATTTTGTCAACATTTTAACTTTAAATGCTTATTATAAAAAATTGTGACCATGGATTTTTAATATTTTTCAAACGTCATTGTAAAAATATATTAATAGCCTAGTATTAAATTTTCAAGCTTTTTTTCTCCACAAATAAAATTTTATTAACATTCATAAATAAAAAACCTAAACAAATTGGAAACTGAAAATGTCTGTAGACAATTAAAACAAATCTTTATTTTTTGGAAATAGTATCGTGTATAGCAACGTTTCTCAACCAGGGGGTCGCGTAGGACAAAAATAATAAAACGCTGATTTACAAAATGTACCTTTTTATTGAAAAAAAATCGATAGTAAATTAATTGTTTCATAACACAAATTAATAATAATATTAATAATAACAATAATAAGCAGTCGATTAAATGTAGATACCTATATCATCAATAAAACAGGCACTACTCCACTAACAGAAATTCCTAACGACCCGATACATAACGTTCAAACTTGATAAGCTTAAGTTACTAGATGGTATTTATAAATTGATATTTAAAATTTTATATTTCGTTTGGTTAATTATAGGATATTTTTACTGTTCAAATTTTTACCTAATGTAGAAGGAGGGGTGGGGGGTTCGCGAAGTGATTGACTATATTTTATACCTATTTCGGGGGTCGCTACACTAAAAAGGTTGAGAAACGATGGTGTATAGAATAGGCTAATATAAACAATCAGTGAAAATATCTACAGTAATTTATTTTAGAGTTACATCAAAAACCAAAATCTATAATTTGTATGTCGTTTTTCCCGTTGTTTTTGAAATCTATTGGGAATTTATTTACCTCCCGAATACACCAACTAGATTCACCTTCCCATCAAACAAGATACTGTTAGGAAAATTAAAGCAGTTTTACTGTCTCAAAGAGCGGTGACAGACACAAAAAAAATTAATAAAAAACACACATCATTGTAAAATCAATACATCCATCGCTCTGCTCAGAATCTAAACATAAAAAATATACAATTTTAAACTGTAGGTATCAAGGGTGCAAGCGTCTATAAATTAAATATACCTATATACCTACAATCAATTTTAAATATTGATTAGGTAGAACAAAAGGTTACCTAACTTATAGTTACTACGATTGTAGGTACTACTAGTACTATATTAGTACCGTACTAATATAGTAGAAAGTTTATTACTCTATAAGTGTATAAGCTAGTCTAGCTGATAGACTACCATATTATGACTAATAGTCCTAGTTAGGTATATTTACATACTTACCTGACAATAGAGTACGTAATTAATTAGGTACCTCTGTACCTGTATAGTGTATACCAACTGGAAATTTGAATAAAAGTGGGTAATTTATGCGTATTTATGAGTATTTCTATACAGATTTGAGATTTCATAATATAAATATGACTATACCTATCGGCTATCTCAAATCAATTCCTTATTGCGTTAAAAATATAAAAAATATATACACATCTTCGCTTTTTAATGGACAATGGTCAAAACGTATGACGCGCTGCTTCACATATAGGTACCTAATATGCACTTTGCTCTGACCTGATAAAATAATTATTAGATTAGGATAAGGATTAACACAACATCGCAACAGTAGTAGTTTCAAAATTGAAAATAATTAATCAAATCATGAGTAAAGTATAATACGTTAATATGTATATTTTACATTGTATTAATTTAACACACAAGATTATATTTTTAGTAGGTAAGTGTATAATAATATAATAATAATTATATGTTAAATTTATAAACTTGAAATTAATTATTGGCATAAAGTTATTTATTAATATCAATGTATCTTACATTTATTTTATTTATTAAGTACCAGTTACTCGATAACTTGGTAAACATGTATCTTGATACAATATAGACAGAGGCAGTCTGGAAATCGCAGACTGGACCGATGCCAATAAATTGTACCCAATTTCATATTATATTGGGGCTGATAATTGTATGTAACATTAGAACGATTATAGTATATAATTCAAATGAATTTAAGTTAAGTTGTTCGCACAAAATTTCGAAGTTAAAACCTTAAACACAAAATCTCAAAATAAAGTAACTCTGAGAATAAAAAATAAATATACTGTAGCCTGGGCTTACTGTAGCCTTACATTGTATATTTCATGAAACTATTGGATTCATAACTAAATAATTGGGTCGATTATGCCAGTTAAACGAAGATGATTGATAGTCTCGGTTTGCCCCTGTCCATATAGTATAGACAACGATATGTTTACTCAACAGATGTTCACAAATTCACATTAAATATATAAATGTAAGATCATTAATTATTACTAATATAAATAACTCAGTTTTCTGATCAATGATGATCAGTGCGCTGACACAGATAAAATACAAACAACAAACGCATATATAACTTATCTTAATTTTAATTATCAATTATATAATATAATAATATAATAGTTATAGGTAGGTACAGATAAATATTAAGAAAGAATGAGTTAAACGTTCCAAGTATCAAAAACATCACTCAACTAAAAAAATGTAGTATTACGATTTAAGGGTAGGTAGATAATATAAAATAATTAATATTATATTCCCGTAATTATATTTTGACATTTAGAAGAAAAAAAATATTGATCATTCAAGTGCCAAGTCTTATAATAAATACCTAAATAGTATATAATATTACATATGCGTTTTCACTTTAAAGAATACCAGGAAAATCGTGTAATCTATATGTATTGTAACTTTCCAATTAACAAAATTGTGTATCAAAGAACTGAAATGTATATTTTGTCATAATATAATATACTTATACCAAACTAAAGGTTTTGGATAAATAAGAGTTACTTTTCTCCAAATATCTAACAACAATAAAAAATAAAACTCATCAAAACAGTAGGTAAATTTTTGATATAAACTTTCTGAAATGTATTGATTTTATTTTATTTTTTTAATCATTAGATTGTTTTGTATTTTGCGATAAATACGCAAGACACATACCTACGCAAGTAACAATATCAATCTTTAAATAACGATTTATGAAAGTAAAAAATAATGCACCTGTGAGTATTGAATCGCTCATACCAGTTAGTTATAGCCATTGGTACATCTAGGAATAGAACACTTATCACAAATAAAACTGTTTTTTTATTCAATTTTATGGGACTTAAAATGTTTGACACTTTCAATCTTAATGTCAATAGTATTTGAAAAATAAAGGCAGTATTTGGAGAGGGTTGGGGGGCTTACGAAATGCAGTTTTCCTTCAAATAATAAGTAAAGGGGAAACGAATAGTATAGAAGAAGAATTTTCCATCCTGGAAAACAGACATCTTTTGCTATTTTCTCGATATTTTTTTTGTAATATTCTGGTGCCAAAACTTTTGTAACTCAATATAATTAGTAATTTCCAATATGAGTTCCATATGTGTAAATGTCAAACTAAAACGAATTATTTAAAAAGTGTGGTAACAAAACCATAACGGAAGGTCCTTGAACTTTGATGAATGTATACATAACATTATAATTATATCGTATAGGTAAGGTATATAATAAGAAAATAAGTTTAATAACCACAAAAGTACGGGTTTATATTGAAATAACAAATTTTAAAACAATGATTTTATAATATAAATTTGTGAACGATAATATTCTTTTAAACACGCATCCATGTCAACAAATTAAATATTCAGTATATACAGTAAAAAATATGCCATGCAAAATTTTAAATAAATTAAACAAAATCATTCAACTTTCAAGCAAAGCAATACATTTATTGTGTTAAGATTATAAGTACCTGTTGGTAACTTCAAGCTTGTGACAACCTTATCATTTTCCAATTTATATTTTTGAAATATATTATTATATTTGAAATTAACCATGTTAAATAATTCATTTTACTTTGGTTTGGTACCAGAATTTTAAAAACAAACAATAATAAAAATTACTGTTTTTATGTAGGTAGGTATCTAGAAAATTCTAAGGTGGCACTGTGTGTTTAAAATTTAAATTACTATTTAAAAAATTTAATAATTATTATGTATAGAGTATTCAAAAATTACTTTAGTTTTAAAAGAAAAAGGTAGGTAGAAGAGTAAAATAAAATATTTTATTGATGGTGGGATGAAAATAAATGCGATATACATGAACACATTTTTATTAGATTTTTTCAACTCGAAAACTTTTTCACAAAAAGTGTAAATACTAATTTATTATACGTTAAAAATCTGAAATAAAAATGAAAAAATAGCATAATAAAACCAAAATATTCTTCGTTTGCAATAAATATAAAAATTAAAAACATCATTGTAAAACCAGTCATTATCAAATTTTATTTTTTAATCTACAAAAAACCAAAAAAAAGTTTTGCAGCAGTAAAGTTTTAAATGATTCATGTAAATACCTAAATATCTATGTTTAACTTATTTGTGTGTTCCATAATTTTTGTAAAATAAAAAATCCAATCAGGAATTCGTTTATTTTATCATCTTCTACGATTTTACACCGAATACTTTTAATTTTTATCAATGAAGTCTTAGTCATATTTTATAGGTATTAAATATTTCAAAAAAACGTTTTACGTCTAAACCCTATTGGTTAATAGTAAAATAACAATTATTGATAAATTATTCGGTACCTTCTTTTCAATAAATCACTTTATTAAAAATATAAGTAGGTATTTTACACCGGTATTTTTTAAGAAAATGCTATACTAACATGCACAATATCCTTAATCATAAATATATTTGGGAAGTGGGATGATTAAACTTGATTGTACATATCTATACTAATGTAAGCATAATACGATACTATAAACGACGTAGTAATAGCATATTGTCTCGTGTTGGGAAAATTACATACCTACCTATATATAACTACGTAAAAATTTATTTTAAATTATAAAATGAACAAAATGATTATGGTTGGATAAAATAATAAAAAAATTAAATACCTAACTGATTATAAAACAATATAATATCCAGATTACACTCATCTACTGCGTTGGCTGAAATTAATGTCCACCAGAATACCAGATAAATATGGTATTTAATGTATTATACATTTATACCTTATTTTCAACATTTAAACAAAAAAAGTTTCATTAAAATTGCATCGGCAGTTTAAAAAATATGTATTTGCACTTAATTTATAAGTAATACTGGTTTTCGAAACTTGATTGAATAAATAAATGTAGTCGAAATTTGAGATTTATAAATTTAAAATCATAAAGATTTGCTCCGGGTCCCAATATTATATTTAATTCGTATAGGTACGTACAATTAGAATTCAATGAATAAAAATTATGGCGATATCGACATTAATAATTTTATTTTTGTTAATTGCATTGGTTTTAGATTTTAACACATTTAAAAATGTAATTAATTTTTAACGATATATATTATATAAGTATTTTACCTTTGTTTTATTGTTATAACGAGTAATAAGTATATAATATCATAATATTTATATATAGTACATATAATATTGGAAAAGAAATATCGGAAATGGTAAATGGATAATAATATAATATCAGGGTATTGGAGTTATGCTAGATAAGGGATCACCAACTAATTTCTACGGGGGTCCGTTTTGAAATTTACCAAACTTCCCACGGTCCAAAATACATTTAAATAACCAATGATTTTTTTCGCACATTAGAAATTAATGACAATTATTATACTAAATCGTAATAAAACGTATTTTGGTAATTCTAAGGTATCGGTTTTTTGACATACGATAAAGCAGCGTCGCGAGCGTCTAACGTAGCTATCAGTCATCACCTTCTCTAAATTATTTTTTGCACCTATGGGCTTTTACCGTAACGCTCGGTAGAGGAGACACGTATATGATATATATTATATATTTATACCATACTCACAATATCGGAAAATATTTGTATTCGTAATTTTTTATAAAAATTTAATGTAAAAACTATATTATATATTTATTAGGGTCCATAAAAACGTGTCTGCGGTCCAGACATGGACCGTGGTCCGCCAGTTGATGACCCATGTACTAGACCATATATAGAAGCTAAACAAACGTACCGTTAATGAACATTATATGATAATCTTGTGAGATTTTAGGATTCTAATATCGAGAGGTAGTTCCATAAAATGATAATGTCTCATAGTAATATTACTTCATGCAGTTATTTAAAATTTCAATAAGCACTAAAAAAACCATAAACAATCAGCTGATAATAACATAGCATAACAATATCAATTATAACCTTGCAACATCATAAGTTATAGTTATAAATATTAAATTATGCCAAAATAAAATGATATAATGAGTATGTTATTTCTTAGTTTCTGTATATTCTTTTTTTATTAAGAGTGTAGTGTATGAGTTTAAAAAGAATAAAATTGCAAATACCCAACAGTTATTGTTAGATAATTGCCAATCTAGTTGACATGACTTTAATTGACTTTAGATTGTGATTGATAACTCTTAATGGCTGCATTATAAAATATAATATATAAATGATTTAATATCATAGAACAATAATATATTATTAAAGACAGTGAAAAATGTATTCCATTGTCAAATAATTATTCTATAAGGTTAACAAAGGTATTGGTAACAATCAACCATGGTAATGTATGTCGAGATAGACAGACGGACGGACACATTTTATACAGGGTGTCCAGCGAGGATTTATCCATCGCGATGTCTTCTGAGATAATACATTTATCATAAATCTATTTTTCTTATTAGACTCACAGAGACAAGGAATACACAAATTCTATTTTTTAATATAATTAAATTCTTTGGTAAAAAAGTTTAAAAAATTAATTTTTATTTTTGAAAAAATCGAAGATGGCCATTTTATAGAGTTTATTTTTGTAAACATTTTATTTTTTCAACATTTTATAATAATTTTTTTAGTTTATAGAAAAAACGTCAAAAAAACAGTTTTTTATCCGGGTGGTGAGTCCCCTTCTACGGCTAATGGGTATACCCTCACGGAACACTCTGTTTATGTAATAATTTATAGGGTAGACATCAAAAACGTATATATTTTAAATAATTTAACGTTTTAATAAATGCAATATATTTTTAAAACAAATTAGAAAATTTGTGTAAACATTTGGGCATTTGGCACATTTTTTATGTATTCAGATGGTAGGTACCAAGGTATCCTATTAAAATTTTATTTTGTTTATTTACTATCAACTTGTTCATTGTAATTGTGATGTGTAAAAGTAATAATATTTAACCCAGTTGTAAGAGGATTTAAGAACTTTATCATCTAATGGCCCCATGTATTATTATAAATTATATATGAGGTTTTTTTTTTTATACATAGAAAGTATTATTTTTAAACATTTAATTTCTTAACATTGAATATCTATATGTTTTACTGTTATAGTTAATATTATTATGTTAACTTATAGTTTTTTTTTTTAAAATTATATAATTGTATTTATGTATAATTTATAGGTACAAATAAATTATTATTCATAAGAAATCTTCTATTATTTGTACTCATAACTATTCTAACCCTTTAAATTGAGGTAAACGACACAGCCATAATATGAAGAACTCAGAAGAAGTTTTTCAAAAAGTATTTAAATATTAATGGGTCAAATGCAACTTCTGTTGACTTTAAACTTAGACAATAACTTTGAATACATGGGTAAGTGCAAATCACAATTTTGTCCAAAAATAATAAAAGCATAAGCAAGTTATTAAAATAACCAAATAAATAATTAATTTAAAAAAAAAATTATAATCATCGTGTAGAACAACCTTTTCAATGATAATTAAATATTGAAATAAAATTAGTGGAACGTTTTGTTAAAAATAATTACCAATCAATACACAATACTTCAAACTCATTAAATTATTAATTACTTATTTTAACTATTGTTTTTTTTTTGTGATTACTGATTAAAACTTGACTCTAATATATAAATGGCCATATAATCATAAAATATAAATATAATAATAAGACTGCATGCAGCAATACTTTGGGAAACAAAAGTCGATGTATGTAAACATTTAAATGTTTCACCTAATGTTCACTTAGATCAGACAAGTCTTTGAGGAAGTCCTCTGGCGTCATTATGTGGGATGAACCTACATAAAATCACAAAGTATAATATAGTTACATGAATACACTTTTTTATAATAAATGCTTATACCTATGTGACCTACCAATTATAATGTTCCAGTTTTTGAAGTTCTTGGAAACTTCATAAACACTCCTCATTTCTGAATACGTGACCCCACCAATTATGAACAGTATGATTCTTGAACCTTCTTTTTTCGGATATTTTCCTTTGTACCACGTTGCGTTATACCTCGAACTAATACAATTAAATATTTATTTTTAAGACAATACAATTTTATCACCCAAAATTTAATTTAACAATTTATTGAGTAATTGTTTTATTCTCAGTTCAATCAATAGTATTGCACATTTGATAAAACAGGCCTTTTTAAATAAAAATAAAATATTACAACTTACAATAATGATTTGTATGTCAATAAAATAATTTTGCACTAAACGAAAAATAGGTAATTAAGTGCCTAGGTACATTTTAATGATATGTCCAATAAAAATAACAGCAAGCAGCAAAGCGAATAAGTACAGTGTGATTAATAACCAGAGATAATGGTTTTATAAAATAATTTATTAATTAATTTAACCATTAATACATATAGATTATAATATAAGATTTTGATATAGGTATTCCAGAAAAGTTATTAAAATTGTGTGGACCATCGTTAAAATGTGATTAATAACTATGTAAAAACTTTATACGTTTATAACGTATTTAACTGTTATTTTATTTATACTAATAATATAATAAAATGTGTGGCAAATATAACTATTACCAAATTGTTTAAGTAAATACTTGATGAGCAAACTTTTTAATCTTTTAATTTATAATTTAGTAGGTACCTATTTAATATGAAGTAGCTATACAATTATATACCTAGACGCTTTATATTTTTCAGTTGAATGCTCTCTAACAGACACATAAGGAAATTCATCAGGATCCAAATGGTTTTCAATACAATATTCTAATATATCTTTGATCTTTGGCGTCCAGCGAGACACTTGGAATGTATTTTCGTCGACGCGATCCTTACGCGGTACAGTATGTTTCTTATTGTTTTCCTGAATCAGCAGATAGTTAGATTATTAATTAATTTATTTTCATTAAAAAACAATACTAATGCCTGGTTGCATGAACAATCACTAAATATTTAACGAATCAATAGTACCTAAGCTAATGGTCCACAACATATGATTAAGTGGCCCATGATTGGTCTATTAAATGTTATTTCACCATTAAGTCAATACATTTTTCATACAATCAGGCAAAAGTAAGATATATAACTAATTGTATAATGTAGTCATAAAAATAATTTACATCTACATCAGTGGTGACGCCAAGTTTCTTTAAATTAAGAATAGTTTGTACATCAGCTGGTGAAAGTTGAGCATTGTTAACTAGTTCGTTAAAAATATCTTCTGATACTCCGTTCATAAATAAAATATATAGTATAATAAGTCTTATCTTATTTTGTATAGATACATTATTATCCATTAAAAAGGAAATCAGTTTTTTCTTAACATCGTAAGTGATCTTATCTTCAACTGCCTCTTTACCCATAGCTAGGTCTTGTTCAAAAATACAAATGTCCTCTAAATGCTTTCCATAGAAATCCACGCATTGTTTAAGTGCACTCATATATCTGGAATAATTGTCCACAATTTTTTGTTGTTGAGGAATTTTTTTAATAACATAAGATAAACCAGCAAGTGAAGTACTCTGTGCGACATCAACAGTTGATGCGAGTCCAGAGTCCACACAATTCTTTAATTTAAATCTCATAGCACTAAAACAAAATAAATCTGAGATATAAAATTATGTTATCAAGTTTCAGAGTAGATTATTAACTTACTCTGCCGCATTGTAAATATGTTGATGTCTCAGCTCTGCACATACCTCATCTCTATCGTCGAAAACGACTTCTTTTTGAGCACCGTTTTCAGTAAACCTTTCCAAATAAAATATGATATGATATACAATTGTAAGCATTATATACAATTATAAAATTGTATAAAATTAAATAAATAACTATAAGCTCACCTAAAAACATTGTTTTTTATTGTAAAATTATCATGAGCCATTGCTTGAAAAGTGAGCTCATGCAAAATTAGTGAGGTCCAGTCAAATGACCTGTCAATTATAATTAACTGTGAACGATCTTTTTCAAAGCCATCACCCATGCCCTGATAATATTTTTTGAGTTCATCCAGTCTTCCCAGTACTAGCTGTGCTAAGTCCTTGGTGTTTTTATTGTTACTTCTTTTAATATATCGCACTGATGGATATTCATTTAATGCATAACAAACAGAGGCAATCTGGAATGCTAACGTTTCTAAATGAGGAATACGAGTACTCTCAAGTAACGAATTAAAACACGCTTGAAATGTTATGCGGCTGTCCAAAGAAAACACCTAAGAAATATAGACAGATAAAAAATATAAGCTACTTAAACATGTTAATAATTAGTAATGTTTAAATGGTACCGTGAATTATTAAACAACACCCACCTGACTTTCAAATGGTATGAAAGCAATGTCTATCTCTTGGAACGATAGAATCTTTTTCTTAGGAAGTGATTTGGATAGAAATTTAAAAATTTTTTCTGGACATGCTTTGTTAAAATTAAGCAAAATATTAATACTATGTTAGTCAGAGCAAAATAAAAATAGATTATAATTAATAATACAAATCAGGTATAAAACCCTCTCCGCAATCTTACCGTATATCTATCAACATAATATTTTAAATTACAGAAAATTGCCTTTACTTAACCTAATACCTATAATCTATATACCTATAGAATTAATAAATAATTCACTATGATATTATTTTAAAATAACACTACAACTATAATTTGAGTTTAATCTAGAGCATATATACTTTTATAAGAATATAAGCGTTTAAGTTCTTGATACAAATTTTAAAAAAAGTAATAAATAAACTTACTACCAACTACGTAATAATAAAGGTAATTAGAAAATAAATACCTACCTATATTTTTATAAATATAGGTACAACTTAGGGCATAACTAATTAAGACAAAAAAAAATGTCAATTTTAATTCGTAACTAAATTCTAATTTTCAAATCATCTACACAATTTTAATAAGATACTAATAACTATTAATAAGTTAAATAGAATCTTCATTTCCCACTGATGGCTAGATATTATAAGCAATAAGTATATACTAGACAACAATACAAAATGATTCTGTGTAGTGTGCAATGTGCATGGACATTTCTTATCAGCACTTTATTTATATAATAGGTATGTATGATTTTAAACATAAATATGTATCCTCTACTTGACATAACCAGTCTAATATAGTTTATGTATATATTTTTGAAACGTGTTTTAATCAAATAATGAAAGTTATATTTTGAAAATGCCAGGTTCAACCAACCCTTCCCTGTTTAGGAAAATGTAACCAATATTTTTTTCAGTAGTATTTTTGTAAGCATACTTATCCAGCATACTCCATATATTTTAAGCATCTACTCATAGAACAAACTTTTAATTCATGACCCTTCAATAATTATTTTTTAAGAGAATAATGTGTTGTATAAGAAATTACACCAGTTTAAGTTGTAAATATTATAAACAATTTATTAAGTAAATAAAATATAAAAATATTTACCATGAGTGAAGTAAATGTGAGCTGATTTATACCTTGTATTTCCTTTCAAGGGAAAATCATTAAGAAGAGCAGCGATTGAACTTTGAGTTGGTGTCAAAAAATAAACGGCGTCCAGATCTACTGGCTCGCGAACTTTGAGCAAATCTTCTACAACTAAAAGAACAACCAATTAAATAATATATAATGACATACACACTACGTATAGTGTATATATACTCGTATGTTAATAATAATTCCTCGAGTTGAATTAAATTTCTAATTTTTTTTTTCTCGTGCCAGACACATTATTATGTAGGTACAACCTTTAAACATAAATATATATATATAACTGAAAAACTCCTGATAATCCTTCTCAATTTCACACTTAACCAATAAGAAATTATAACACAGTTTAAAAATACACAGGTAGGTAACTATAATTAATATAGGTACCTATAGGTATATTATATATATACAATGACCTAAGGTTTTATACTTCTGTGTTAAAGATAACAGTGATAAAACAATGAAATAACGATACCTACTGAAACATAATTTAACTTAAAATACAATTTATTAAATTATTAACTTGTTTGGTAGGTATTTTAAAATAATTTTTAAACATTTTGAATTTAAACCATTTTTTCACGGTATTCTCGTCAGTAGTTAGTATTGAGCAGTTGAGTGATTGTAATTTGCGCCTATTTCAGCACTTATGTATTATGCCACTTATATACGTAGGTAGGTCGCAGGTAGCTAAATAAAATAACATTTTGTGCCATTTCCCACCTTTTAAGATGTAAAGAAGCCACTTTGCATTCGATTAAAATATTAGGCAGGTATTTCCCACTATATGTACTAATAAAAAAATTAAAACGGTTATTTTTAGGGAATGGATTTATAAAACCAATAAGGGAAAGAATACAATTTATAGAAAATAAAATAATGAAATTAAATAATAATGAAATTACAATTAAAGATTCTGTTAACACATTAGCCAATAAATATGAATACAGACAAAATTAAATTAATACTAGTGATATTAACCTTTGACTTATAACCTATGATATTATGATTTTACAATTCGTTCAAAAAGGTTCGTTTACCTGACTTGGTACGCAATTCGTGTGCACCGATAATAATATGTAAAGCCGTAAAGGAATATTTTTTTTTAGAGAATAACATATTATTTAAAATCTAATGATTGATGATTATGTATATGATTTAAATCGAGTTCACTTATTTATAAGGCCAGAACTTATATGAATAATATAAAATAACAAAATTAAATGCATATTTTACTATTTTATGTTACATAGGTAGGTTAGTACACCAAAACCAAAATATACTTATACAATTTAAATTTTGTATTTTATTTTTTTTTTCGCGGGTGATCGGGTTATACAACTAAAATTGGATGTTGGTTCATCCAAAGTTAATATAGTCTCGAAAAACGACTGGACCGTTTTCAATAAAAGTTATTTCAATAGATTATTACTTGAAACTTGAAGGGTATTTTAGCTTGATTTTTCAACTCGTATATGCTGTAGATAGATAAAGGGTGTGTACTACACTAGAGTTCTTTGAGCTTACAAAAAAAAATGCTTGTTTCCCCTAAGGGTTGAAATTGGTTAGTGGTTACATATTATATTAATATTATAATTGGAAGAAATATAGTATATAGTATATACATTTTATACAAATATATTTATTAAAAATACAAATCTTTGCCCTGGACAACATCGAGTGGGACAGCTATATATATAATAATAAAAATCAAAAATTGTTTGTTAGTGACTAAAACTCAAAAACGGATTGATCGGTTTGCTGATTTTTTTTTGTGTTGTGTACGTACCTAATTATCTATAATATTATATTATAATCGAACATGTCCTGACTGACTGACTGACTGGTCGGCGTAGAGCCTAAATAACGATAGCTTGATGCTTGCAACTTTTGTTGTATAAATGTAAGTGTACACTTAGCAAAATTCGCATTTTAAAGTGGTTCTTGCACAAGAACCTATTTTGAGATTCATGATGCTCAATGAACATTCTGAAGTTTTGAACAAATTGAGGTTCAACGAATATTAAATAACGAATTGAACTTTTTGAGCTACCTATTTAAACATAGGACATTTTATTATTTTATCCGGAAACGGACTGCAGGGCAACTTTGCCTACTGTGCAATTGCAAAGTTAGCTGTTATCTTATTATGTCCCCAGGGCTGACGCTGCTCAATACATTTTCCTAAAAAATAATCCAATGGCGGTTGGATCCCTTTCATTATTGTAAAAAAAAAAATTGGAAATAGGGCAATGGCAGTTCTTCACACACACGTTAGAGTTAAAAATTATTTGGTGCACTAGATGGCGCTGCCATTATCGAATTAATTTAAATCTAAATAAAAATACCCTCCAATACCAATACGGTGTTAGGTTAAAATCTATTCTTCAATTTCGTAACCACTCTATTCCTCTAAAAATGTTGGTCCACGATTCCAAAGCGTATCTCAAATTTGGCCCACCGTAAAAAAAGGTTGGCGACCGCTGGGTTCGATTAAACCTCATTTACTCTAACAAAACCCAACTAAACAGCTCGCGGCTCAGCCAGCCCACGAGCATATTTGTTATATTTACTGTACCTATTATACGTTCCAATCCTGATAAATAATATTGACCAACGACTTGTAATGACATTAATATATAATCTATATGAGTAGGTACTAGTCACTACCTATCTATGGCCAATCTATGAGTATATTAAGGTATATGGTAATGATAACTATAGCAACGAATAGATACGACAGTAGGCCAGACACAATGGCAATAAATGATACATATTATTATTTATACGTTTATAGAAACATAAAAGTAAATTTGTTTAATAATTAGATAATGTATCATTATTATACTTGAATAACATCGTACATTACAATTATGAAATAAAAAATAAATTATCAACTATTAATAAAAATATCAATATTATATTAATATTTAAAAAATATAAATCACTATTTTAATCTTAATAATTGTATAGCTTTTTGGAATAAATTCAAAATAAATTTTAAATTTATAAACTAAAAAAAATTGAATTTGTACCACTTCTTCCGAGTTGCCTAAATAGTACAAACATACTATATAGAATGATAAGAAAAACCTCCATTATCAAATTTAATTAACATTATGTTAATATTGTAACTTATTAGCCAGATAATGCTGGAGTTATAAAAAAAATAAACATTATCTAGCCAAAGTGCTTGGCTATACCTATATCAGCATTATATTATTGTTACGTAACCATAACACACACATATAAATAAATTGTAACCTACTTATGACATTAAACTAATAAATTAACACTCACGAGTAATTCCGTTATAGCACATGTCTTGCATATTACAGCAAGATGAGATAATCTGCAATCCGACTTTGTCGAGCACTAGAACGCTCCAGTTAAACTTCTTGACTGAATTATCATTTTGTATGCAACTTGGTTGAATCGCATTTACCATAATATCTAGATAGGTATATAAGAAACGTTAAATTAATATGTAAGTCGAATAACACTATACGATATAGACCGTACAGAGCCGTTGGGCCGCTAAAATATAATTTAATAAGAACTATTCACTTGTCCTCTTTACCGCCATTTATCACCGTATAGGGTTGTTTGGATAAATATATAAAATTAATTTTTTGAAAAACCATTTTTATTGCAAGGGCCTACCTACATTATTTATTGATTTATTATTAATTAACGACCATTGGACGATTTTACAATGGCAAATATACTAATGAAACATACTTATTATTATAATATAGTTGATTTTTTTTTACAGTTGTTTACGAAATAATTTACAGAACATGATATAATTCGAATTGTAGCAGTGTTGATAGCCAGAACTATACTACGAAAAGGTGGTGGACGCAAAAATATGTCGGTTCTACTGCTTTTTAGATAGGTTTGTTTAGTGGGATTGATCATAGAAAAAAATATAAGAAACAGTAACAGTAAATTCGTTTTAATTATGGTTTGAATTTTTTCTACGGGAGGGGAGAGTACCCCTTTGTCAACCCACCAATGAGCACTTATAAATTCACTTACGATATCTGACAATTTCCTTCAGTCCCATTTTTGTGCGAGTGAATAACGTTGTAATAACAATAAATTACGTCAAAACTGATTTTAATTTACAATAGTCGCTGATTGTGGTTAAGCGGAGATCGTGTAAAATTCAACAGTGTCGTGTCTCCGAATGACGACGGTCCAGTGATGAACAACGGAAGATTGTCCGGGACCATAGGGCGCTCCGGCGGTGGCCTTGAGCCATCGTTGCTTGGAACTCTAGTGCCCGGACAAGACGAAAAATCGATTCGCCAGTGCGGCCGCCAGCCGGCGAATGGGGTTTGAACAATTTTAACTTTTTTCACATCATCGTCGTTACTATTATTACTTTCGCCATTAATTAATTTCATTTTGGTGGCTGTGGAGAAAATCGGAAATCAGACTGGACGCAATGAGTAGAAAATATGACGTTAGAATTTAGCATAAATAAAAATATGACTTAAAGGATTTTTGAAGAGGACATTTGTTTGAAATATACAAAATAACTACAACAATTTTCGTAAAAATATTTTAATTAAAAAAATATATATTTTTATAGTCTACAAATTAAAATCAAATACTTATTGATTTGTTATATTATTTTAAATTCTAGTTCATACTAATAGCGATATTGAGGATTTCGTTATAAATACAAAAACGCTTAGTACAAAAAACACTTACAGAGAATAGTAATCGATCATTCATGTGCAAGTTTTGTAGGGTAAACACAAAATACAAATACCTATCATAATATTTTTAAATAAGTTTAAGTATTTTTCAAAATGTAGGCGCAGAACAAAAACCTCACAACAGTTTAAACAAGTTTTCTACAACAATCTATTTTTTATATTTTAAATTATAAAAAGGTGGGCAAGTGGATGTCGCTCTATTGTATAGTAGGTTACAAGTCAGTCATTGTATAATGGATGGTATTAAATTTGAATTCAATGAAAGAATATCATTGTATAAAAATAACGATTCTGAGCGGAGACTGAATTTAGGTATAAGATATATTATTTACTTATATCTATGGTATTAAAAAAAATTGATCTATAATAAATTCCAGATTAATCATATCACAATATCCATTAGGTACCTAGACTAGTTGGTACTTTTGGGAGATCAAAATGAAAAATTTCGCAGTAGTTTTCAAAAGCACCGCGGAAAACAAATGAAAAATTAAGGGAAAACGGGAATTTTTACGCAAAATCGATTTATTCTGTATCCCTAAAACAAATTACCATATATACATGCAACTTTCACTGGTTGTTTATATTCGCATTTTCTATACACGATAACATATTCAAAATATTTTGATTTGTTTCGAACTGTTTACGTACATTTTCAGTTTCCAATTTTATTAGTTTTTTTCCTATGAATGTCAATAAAACTTTATTTGTTGGGTAAAAAGCTTGAAAATTTAATACAAGGCTCCTACTATATTGTTACAATAACATTTGAAAAATATTAAAAATCCATAGTAACGTTTTTTATTTATAAGCATTTAAAGTTCAAATATTAACAAAATACGTAAAAATCACGAAAATTAGCAAATTATTTGAAGTTAAAAAATCATTAAAAGTTTCTTTTTAAATCTAAGATTTTAAAATGTAATACAAGATTCCTTATAAGATTATCTACCTTAATAATAGAAAAAAAATGTCTATAAAAAGTAAAATTAAATTTTTATGAGCGTTTGAAGTTCATATTTTTACAAAATTGGATATTCACTCGATTTCTTAAATCTAGTGATTTTCTTTTTTTTTTGTAATTCAAAAACGAATAACACTAGACACTTAACATTCATATCATATATTTATCTTATCAATTCTTATACTTGATAAAAATTTCAAAATATTTTTGACTTGTTTTGTGCTGTTGACGAACAATTTTAAATTTAAATTTTTTTAGTTTTATTTTCTATAATATCAATAAAATAATATTTGTTGGGCCAAAAGGCGTCAAAGTTTATTCACAATAATAATATTATTATTATCATCAAATATACTTAGTAATATACGAATATCATAGGGTGACTGACCGTCTTCGCACAGAATCGTTTTTCTATATTATACGGTGATATTATATCATTGAATTCAAATTTAACACCATCCATAACAGTGACCTATTTGAATGTACTTTAAGGACTCATTTATATGTATCTATCTTAAATTTTACAAACTTTATCTGTAATGGAATTCACCGACTAATTTAAATATTTAATTCCTAAGATAAAAAGATGTATGCAATTTTATTACATTTATCAAATGTAATAAATGTACAATAATAAGTTGATTTATTTTGCTATTAGTATTTACTATTTTTTAATCAAATATTTAAGATATTAAAATAATATTATAATGATATATTTTTTTAAATATTATAATCAAGTGCAGTTAGACATTTTTTAATTACATAAGTTGCAATTACCAAAGAAAAATGACAAGTGGGTATGAAACTTTTGTTGGATACATGAACTCTCAAAATGCCTGTATACTGCTGCCACTGTCTACAGTACATAAGTAGAAATCCATTAAAATGTCAAGGGGGGGGGGCTAAAGTTGTTTACATCAATGTGCCAAAGGTTCCCACATAACCAAAATAACTTTATATATTTTTTTTTTGGGGGGGGGGGGGGGAAATGGTATATTTGGTGGCTACGCTTCCCCCTATTTACGCTAACGCTACAGTAAAAACAAAAAAGGGCCTCTAAAATATTTTTGAACCGGGGCATCAAAATTGTAATTGCGGCACTGATCATAGATATATAATAGTATATAAAGATACTGTTAAAGAAAATCGAAGCACTTTTACTGTCCTAAAAGTTGATGACAGACACAAAAAAAAAACACACATCATTATAAAACCAATACATTCATCGTTTCACTCAGAATCTAAAATAATCAAAAACTGAAGTAATTTTAACAAAAATCTTTCGATTTAAGATTTTACAATGCATATTTTTGCACTAAATCCGCACTGAAAGTAGTAATACTCAATCTGCACCATATTTTTAATAAATTATCTATACAATTTCTTTTAAATTTCTTATTATATTCTCTTATTTATGATACAATAACAGTTACCCTTAAAATCGCCGGTAAAATGTCGAATAAAAATGTAATCAGTAGGTATTATGAATTTCATAAATAGTATTATCTGTTAGTACCACTATAAATATTTTGAATAAAATATTATTGGTCAGTAGTCAGGGCCTGATTTATAAATTTATGGGCCTAGTAAAATTTATAATTTTGGGCCCCAAATTGTCCATCTCTATTTTGTTCAATGCTAAAATTAAATTAATGCATAATGTATTTTTATATTTATGTTGTAAGTAATTAGTTGCTTATATGAGTAGATGGATCATAGAATACAATTGTATTTTTAAAAATGTGATTATTTAATATACAAGAATACTTAACACTTTAATTTCTATAAATATATAGAGTAAATTATAAATAAATGACAATATTTTACACATAGAGAAATGTGTCTGGTATCATCATACTCCATATATATGTTACTGTGAATGACCGCAGTTGGTGAATGCTGACAGTCATCGGTTAATGTCGTCGTACACCAAATTCATTGGTGAATGTTGACTTATTGATTAAATTTGTGATCTTAGTAAACATTCACTAGTGAATGTCGACATTTATACAACGATATTGGTGAATGTTGGTAATGCCGATATTATTTAATCTATTTTAGTAATGACTATCGACGATTAAAGCGGTATTCAAATCACTTAATTTGTAGATAAATCAATTTCTAGAAGAGAAGAAAAAATAATTTAGAATAGAAAAGTAGTAATCACCAATCTTCAAGTACAAGCTGTAAAAATATTACGAACTTCAAAACAAAAGTTTCAGCCGGCTAATGTTGGAGAAACTGTCCGTATCCGAGTTCCAGATGTTGATCGTAGTAAAATGGATCCCCAAAATATTTTAGCTGTAGTATTAGATATAGTAGGTAATAATTTTTATAAATTAGCTACCAAAAACGATGTTATAAATCGATTATACACCAGAAACCAGTTTTCAGTGTGTAAAGAAAATTTAATATCAATCACTGATATACAAAAGGATCAACAAATTTCTTTAAGGGAAGCTTCTACATCAAATTCATTGATTGGGGGGCAAGGATATACAAGATACAACTGTAAAACAAAGTGTACTACAAAAAAGTGTAAATGTAGAAATGTTGGCATTTTATGTAGTACACAATGTCATGAGAGTTTGTCATGCTGTAATAAGTAATATTATAAAATAATCATAATTTAAATACCTAATAATTATACAAATATAATATAGTATATTATTGTTTAATAATAATAATAATAATAATAATAATAATTTTTTTTTAAACATATGTTGTTTCTACTTTATAATATTAGATATATGCAACTATATTATAGTACTTTAATAATAATATAATATGATATGTGCGAATACGTACCTACGTAAACATTAACCAAAAATAATCTACTATAAAAATTCACATAAGTGATAGATATATCCTAGTATATTTTAAACAGATCGTTAATTTATTATATGCTAGGATATTTTTACTCTCCTTAAAAACACATTATAACCGGAGGGTAAAAATAAACTACTATACAAATTCAATGGGAGGTAAGTATATTCTTTTATAATTTAAACAGATTGTTAATTATAGGCTAGGATATTTTTACCCCCCTTTAAAAACACATTTTTAACGGGGAGTCGATTAATATTTTAATTTGTTGACTAAATTATTAGTGGCACATAATGTCAAATATTTAAAATTTAAATTGATTAGTGTCAAAAATGTTAAGTCAATATATAGTGATCAAAGTTTATTTTAATGTTCCTAAGTGCTAAATCACTGTTTACAAAAACGTCAAAATCATAAACCATCAATGATAAAATTAATGTTTATTGTATAGATATATAAATTTAATTAATATGTTTCACTAAATTATGTTAAACGGCGATTGAAGAATGACACAGTTAACATATTACAGTATAGACATTCAGCAATTATTTGCTAACACGATGTGTGTGCATTCATTAAATAACAATTAATATTCAGTAATAAATAATAAAACGAAGAATCAAAAATGTCAGATTATATTATATTCATAAGACTGCGCCCTGTACCTTGTATAATGGAACAACATAATGTTATTATAATATAGGTACAGTGTAAATGCGTTTTTCTACTCGACTGAATCTAAAAATTATGTCTGTGAATATATTATTTTCATGTGTTTGTCAGTGCAGAACTAATAACAAAAATAATCGATATTTGAAATATGAATATGAAATATTTTTAAAGTTTAGAACGGGCATCGTTCAGCCGTGCAGATTGTTCGCCAGAAACAGAGTAGGTGCTATTTCAACTATTCTGTAGTTGTTCCCTCGAGTTGACAGCCCAATATAATATCCCAGACTCTAGAGCACGGTCTTATATAAATATTGTATAATATTACGTAAAAATAACCTAGTAAATTCTCACCCCCAAACCACGGGGTCTAAAAACATTTGACGGTATTAGAAACATGCAACAGCAGTCAGCAGCACAAGACGCACATTTAGCGAAGTTCCGGATAGGTTAATGTACTGTATAATGCGACTATTAAGACGATTAGTCAACACGAAACCAAACCGGTTTTAGACGGTCTTTTAGATCTTAACTTGGTCGCACTATACTCGTATTAATAAGCGACTCCGAATGTAACGAAATTACCTATCTGATACTTCCAATATTACCCCATATAGTCCAATCGTAATTGTATCTGATATACATTTAGTTATACCTAATTAACAAGTTGGATTTTCTCCGGTTGAATGTATGCTAACAATTTGTTACGGTGTTATTAGCAAATCAAGTATTTGTCTAATTTTAGCGGTGTTATTACTTTTACAAGTATTTGTCTAATTTTACAAATAATTCGCTACTTATTTACATGTACAAAGTTACTTTTCGATATTTATACCCACGTGGCTACGTGACACGATGAAGTTAAATATATAGATTATAAATATTACAACTATGTGGTCAAAAATAGATAATAAAAGGTATTAATTCTGTTAAAATCGGAAAGACGATGTTAGTGAAGTAGGTACTCGCCGAAAAAAAAATCTGGGATCCAATTAGTATACCACTTGTTATTAACCCCCTAGTGTTTGGGACCAAATTCACATGCACCAACAAAATTTAAAGGTTATATTTATATTTGCTTCGTTTGCCAAAAACTAATTTGTTTGTATAAAATGTTTTATAACTATTGTTTATGTTAACTTTAAAATTTTAGTAAGTAATCCCATATTTTAAGAACTTATGAGTTATGAATTTGTTTTATTTTGAATGGAAAAGAAATCGTAAATACTAAAATACGTCATTGTTTTCTTAAGTTAAATGTTTATTGCTTTCGGATGTATGTAACTTTTTACTACAATATTATAATGAAATACTTGAGGCATGTAATGAATTGAGGCGTTTTCATTTAAATGATTCCATGGAAATTTCCCCCAGAATTTTAACTAACAAGTAACAATACTAACGGATAAAAAATACTGGCTATTACTCTGTGACTCAGCTGATGTGGATTTTATTGCAAATTAAAGTACCTATTATGTTTTCTATTTATACATCTCATACAAAGACAAGCCATATTCGCATGTAGGTAACAACATAGGCGCACATAGGGGGGGTGCTTGGG
>NC_042493.1:54904581-54938044 GCF_005508785.2 Acyrthosiphon pisum
TATGGGTAACAACAGTGTTACCTTATAACGAATGCGTTTTCTGTAAGTAAGGTTAGATACACTAAATCCAGCACAGAAATGTGCAGCTTGAATTTGGTCGTTTTGACGTTAAGTTAAATTAGTTTTGTCTCGTTCATCTCCCCCGAAATTGCTTGAAACCTAAAAATGCTAATTAAAAATCACCTCTCCCCGAAATATTGAGAGATAAAAAAGGAACAAACCGATGGTGCCATCTGTCCAGTAAAATAAAATTAGAAAAAATAAATTTTTTAAATGTTTCCCTTATCAATAACATGGTTAGATATTGTTTAAACTTAGGTAACTTTGGTATTAGGTCTTAAAAGTACTTTCAGATAATTTTAAAATACTGATTATAAAATCTATAAAAAAAAAAAATGTATGATTTGAGCTTAAACTAAAGTACACCAAAACCGAGGAAGAGGTGCACAGATATATTATCGCCTCGTGTTTTTTAATTTTCCTCTCAGTTGAAATCAGTTTTTATAGCTAGATATACAGAAAGGTATATCACGGAGGAGGTTTTAACTTTTTTTCAACCCCTATAGGGTAGCTAAAGGGTATATAACACATGTAATTCTTTTAAGCTCACAAAAAAACAAATATTCTTGTTGTTTGTTTAAATTGTTTCCGTATTATAGTTAGGTACATATTAATATATTATATTCTGTTCTGTTCTATTATATTATATTATATTATAGGTATTAGATGATAATATAATTAGTAAAAATATCGCATAACAATTTTTTTCAAATACATTTTTAAAATACAAACCTTTGGCACAGACAACATCGGGCAGAACAGCTAGTATAATATATATACCTATTATAAACGTATAACAAGTAGAAGACGACGAAAACTAATTTAGACACTTATTAAAAGCTATGACAAGTTATCGTAGCTTTTAATAAGTGATTTGACAAATTGATTGAAAACATTTTTAATATATATATATATATATTATTTTTATAAAACAAACATATTGACAACAATCTTGTTTTATCAAGTTAAGCGTTAAGACGAATTTCTTTTATTGACCCACCTGCGTCCTTGTAATTTGCGATTGTTCTATCGGATTTCCAACGACTTCGTATAGCAAGGCCTGAATATAATGGAAATAGCCCCCCCCCCCCTGTTCACAAAAAAATTTATAAAATTATATATGTGTAATTTCAACTATAAGCAGCATCGAATTCGATGATTCGGAGGAGGGAGATTAGGGACGTTTTTTAATACTCTTCGAGGGGACTGCTCCCGCTTCTTTTTGTTTTTCGTACTTAGTATTCGATGGACAACAGACAATAGTGACAACGCAATATAATATTATTATTTGTGTCCCACACACGAAAGAATTATAATTATATGTTTATTATTATTATTCATATATATATATTATATGATATATTTTTTTCCGCTAATTCTGAACGAGTGTTTATTCAGTTCTACGGACGACTACCACCACAAAGTCACAATAGCGCTTACATCATAATATCAAAGCTATTTATACAATTTTTAACTTTTTTTCGTATTTTTGCATTTGTAATTTTCACACACAATATAATATATTATATTGTGTTTTGAATATTTTTAGTAGAATGCTTCGGGAACGGGGTATATTTGTAATACTGACATACTGTTGTATACATAACATTTATCAAACATTTATTTATTTACAATAAACCAAATGAAATGCTGTAAAAATACGTAAGTGTACCATTCAGCCATTTTATTGGTGCCACAAGAATCATTTTTGATGGTCTATTTTTAATCATAACTTTTTTTTTTAGTTATACCGACTATAATCGTCTAAATTTTTTTTTATAATTATTAGCTTTTTGTTTATGAATTTATTTGGGAAAATGGTGCATATGCATAATACAGGCAGGCTCCCTGAGAGAGTAAATTTTTATCAGCCTCGGCTACCGGACGCTGCAAAATTTCCTAGACCCGGTTATGTGATAGCAGACATACCCTAGCCTTACCCCCCCCCCCCCTTGAGCACGTCAATGGTGCCAATATACTGTAATATGGTTTATCATTGAATTCAAATTTAACATATATTACCCATTATAGTGATATACACAATTGCGAGGTAGGTACTTATTAGTTACAACTCACCCTCGAAATCTACTATGTCAGTGTGAATTACCCGGTCGGTCAAATATGGCGTAGGTAATCTTATATTTTATAAATAACAAGAAGTATGACATCCGGGGGTTGACATACACGGAGATACAATAGCACAGGGATGGCGAACCTATGTCACGAGTGTCACAGAGTAACACGCGCGCATTATTTCAGGGACACGCCAATTTAAAATATAATTCATAATTTTTACTTCACTTTCCAAAAAAATTATTGATAATTTGAAACTATCTTTAACTTATTATTGGAATATCAGAATATATCGTAAGATATTGTAACCTGTACTTTCCATTTCCTAAGCTCGTAAACGAAACGAAACGATTATCAATAAATTCGTTTATCGCGTTTTCTGACACGCAGTTATCAAAAGGTTCATCATCCCTGCAATAGCAGATAGTTTTAGTACGTCAGGTACATATAACGCAAGGACGCGTTTTAACTTATAATTAACTGCAGTTAAACACGTAGATACGAATGTGTATTGTTCGGAAATTGTGTTATCCCAAATCGTACCTCGAAATTATAATCAATGACGGGGGGGGGGGAGGGTATGAGTCAACATGGTTTTTATACAACAACGATTTCGGATTAGAAAGAACCTATTGTACCTACCAGTGGTTTTACTTTTAGATACGTTTATTTTTCAAATGTTCTTGCTTTTGACAATTTTTTTTCAGGCGCTTATCAAAAATAACTGTGACTGATATTTATATTTATATTTGGGGATGAACACTTTATAAGGGATGTTTTATTAAATGTTTAATGTTCAAGGTTCTTTTGTTCAAAAACAAAATTTGTATCATACATAAATCGAAAAAAGTAAATCTACAGTTATTAATTGAAACGACAACAAAAAACAAAATCAATTATGTAGAAAATTGAGTTTGCTTAAAAATTTCCGTTTTTCCATAATCCGTTTATTTTTAAATGAGCATTTTTCATTTGTAAACATCCAAAATAGTACCTGACAACCTAAGTGACAACTAAATACAATTTTTAACTAGAAACTAAAGAGATAGAATCAAAGCATTTTTACCCTCCAAAAGCTAATGATTGCAATCATAAGAAAAATAAAAGCCTGAATCATTGTAAAACCAATACGTTCATCGCTCCATTCAGAATCTAAAATAATTATAACAAAAATAAAATATTTCAAGCTGTAAATTTTTTTAATTAAATTCAAGTATTCCATATTTTGCAATCAATTTAAAAGTAGGTAATAATTCATTGTTCAAATTTTTCTTTCACATTGGTCTTTTTTGTAACATTGTTATTCTAAATATAAGTACCTATGCTCTATATTATACTTCGCACAAGTAAAAAAGATATTCTCTTTACAATTGAATGTCTTAAAAAACTCCCCTTTGTTCACAGAAAAACGTTTAGATAGTCACGATGCCCTCTTGACGAGGGTGGAATAATTCAACACGTAGGTAGCGCGCGCGCACACGCTACGCAGTACATGTGTATTGATTTTATATTCATAGCCTTACAGTATAATATACAATATACATATATATGTATGTCTGGTAAGCCATGCGCAGTACATAAATGGGGTGTACAGTCGCATAAATCAACCAAGAGGGTGGCGGCGGCGGCGGCGCGCTGGCGTACCGGATGATTGTGGTACCCACAGGGTGTTTTCGTCCCGGTTTGTAACCAGCTCGTTTACTGCATTATACAGGGTATCTCGCCAGTCATCACGTTTTCCTTCTACATATGAGGTAAATTGAGGCATATTTAAGAGAAAGGGAGTGTAAGGTGTACAACCCCCCCTCCCCTTGAAAATCTAGTCACGAGTGATTTTAAACCTTGTCGATAGTATTTAAAAATTGTGTATACAGTTTTTTTTTGTAGAATTTAAGACGATATTTTTATTTTCGATTTGTTTTATAAATAAATTTAAAAGTCAGATATAACCATTAATATATTATTATATATTTATACTGCGTTTACATGTTATATGGTTCTATAAAATAAAACACTTATTATTAACACTTAAATAGGGGAGTGATTGATGTCGTAATATATAATACCTTCTCGGCATAATTAGATACTTACCTAATAGTATTAAAATACTAAGATGAGAATGTAGGTATTTATAAATTTCTGAACTTCCATTTATATATTAAATATTTTGTGTTTTGTACATTTCTTTATATTTTACATTTAGAAAACTAGAAAATAACAAAATTATTACATTTACCCATTCATTTTACTTTAAGCATGATTTTGAAAATAATTTATGGTAACAATTATACTTATCGATGTATTGTTATCGCGTATTTTCATTGCCTGGTACAATGACGTATTTGGGGGGGGGGGGGGTCGAGGGTTCAAACCTTGCCTAGGTATATTTATTGTGATATAGGTCGGGAAATGTATAACATTTTACTTTATTATTACTTATTTATTTTTTAAGTTTGGTAATTGCCAATTTTTATTTACTTTATTTACTCATAAAAATATCTAGTCTTTGTTAGCATATTTTGTTGATTATAATATAATTTTTCCATACATTTTTAAATAAATATGTTTTACCAACTATACACACACGGCTTTCATCAATTTACTGTTATAATCCATTATACATTTATAACTTTCTAAAATATAATAAATTATATTATATTTTAGTAAGTACTAGAATAGTTGCAGAACCCGTGAACGACAATTAATTAAATGTTTAATATATTTCAGTATTTCACGCAATATTAATCTACTCGAAAAATCAGTATAACAATTCAATTTATTCAAAAATGATCTTTTTTTTTCGTTTCCTCTATAAACATTTCCTTTACTCTGTCTTTATCTACATTATGATTATCTAGAATGTAGATCTCTGTTACTTTGAGTCTAGTTTCCATCTTGTTATTTCCAGTCATATAGGTACTATATGTGCCCGGCGCATTTTAATCTGGTACTTATAACGATAACCACTAATCAGTATGCCGGATTCTCCATGTAGGTAGTTATTTTCTATATTTATATTTATAATTATATATAATGATACAGGTGGTCGTCTGTGTTCACTAAATGTGTGTATCGTGTATGACATAGCTAAAAAATATCAGGAAAATATCAGTTCAAACAAGACTATAGGCGAAGACGACTACTCCCGTTTCCTTAGCGACGTGAAATAAGGTTGTACGTTGGACCATTATTGATCTGCCCGGGACACTTTGCTGCCATGGCAGTATTGTGACGTAGCATCCTATATTTATGCGACAGTCGTAAACTCGAAAATCAATAATAACTGTCTGCTTCATGCCCTCACCCCACCCCCTATCTGACACATGGATAGGTGTCGGTTATGGCCCCATGCCAGAGAGTCGTAGATCAAGACGTGGCTATACGTCCTATACTTAAATACGATTATTATCATTATTATTTCAGATGTACTCGTATTGGGAAGACAGATTAACACCGGCAGCGCTGTTGACGCTTATCGTACTGATGGTTAGGCGGATTCCCCCTACGCTGGGTCCGGATACTATTATCAGCTTGTATGTATTTTCCGGACTTTTTTTTCGTATACGTTTTGCTTTGAGTAAAGTGTATTTGAATGTATTATGTATTTTATAGTATCAATAGAAATTCTACTTATCAACGTAATATACAGTATTACAGTTAGCTATACTAGCGTATAAAGTGTCGATACCAAAATTATTTATTAGAAACTGTAATTACCAATTTAAAACTATATGACTTCATATACAGAATCGGAAGGCACAAATTGTTTCCACCAAAGCGATTTTTGTTAATCTGCTTCCCCAATTATTCGAATCAATTTATTTGCGGTTCACTAGGTAATTGTATTATTATTATATTATTGAATGATACTTATATAAAACATAGACATAGACCGTCACCACGCAATAGGTACGAATCATAAATAATATAGCGTGTAGGTAATAAATCGTTATTTTGTTACAGGAATGGTTTATGCATAACGCATGGAATATCGATCGTCGATTTTTATTTTTTATTTTTCTCTAGTCCACGGAATGGGGGTGCGGTAATTGAAAGCTGGTTTTGATTTGTTTGGTTCGTCCAGCTACTTATACTATAATATAAGTCAAATTCAAATTTCAAAAATTAATATGAATGATTAATACACGTTAGGTATATATAATATTATTCAAAGGAGTTTCAATACATATTTACATGTTCAACAAATCGACAAGTTGTTACAACATAATTCGATTATCGATCAATCAATGAATATCAATGATTTCCGCACAGCGTGTTATACAAATACAGGCCGAGATTTCTACGTGGAACCGAAGTAGATGAATTTTCATCTATGTATTTTCATTTTTTTTTACCAGTGCGCGTTCAGGATCGTAGTTGTAAGTTGTGACTTGCGAGTGGATTAAGTTTGTACAACTGTATGTCAACGTGCAGGGAATATCGTTCCACAGCATCTAGCCGACACTGCTGCTAATTTTGGTTGTCAAGGAGGTGTATTACCAAGCCTCCGAATAAATCAATAATAATAATTCACATAGTTTTCAAATGAACCAATGAGCGTAGGTTATGCATGTACGGTCCTAGCTGGGACACTACAATAGGGTTTGGTAAAACGCTTCCGGGTTCTGAAAGCTCATCCCGCGACTACTGTAGTTAGTTACTACATTCAAGCGACGTAGGCTCATTCCACCACTAGTTGCTGTAGCAGTGCAGCTGTGTGTTTGTTTGTTATCAATAATAACTTATTGTTGTTATTATTTCGTATCGAGCGACGCTCACAGTTGGCTGTGCAATTATATATCTTATATTATTATAATTATATTATAACTACGTAGTCCGTACAGTGAATCTCTTTTGGAATATAAAATATTATCTTTCTTTGGCCGATATGGAACCGTCCGAAAGCCCAGATTCGAAAGACGTGACAACTATTAGTCACGGAACAGGTGCTTCGGAAATCGCGAACCACGTCGAAAGCAGCCCGACGATACTTAGCTACGGTCAAGCAAGTACTTCGGGAAACGATCAGGTGATGGCTGCCCAACCACGACAGGGCGACGTCAATGAGCAACAATTACAGTCCGGCGACGTCGACGAGCAGCCCGGGAGCGATGCTGCCATGAATCCCTGCTCAAGCTTGCAAGCACTGCCAAATCAAATCGCAAATGTACCAAATTACAACATGAACCAGCAACATGAACAGTTGTTGAACAATGATTTCAATCCACAGCTACCGATGAATGAACACCAACAAAATGGCCTATATGATCAACCGCCCCAGATAAGGCCACGTCGTCCACCGCTGAACTCTAGAAGGGGAACGTATCCCGCTCCAATCCGACAAAAAATTCCACATTTCCACTTTAGCTTTGGAAACCAATACTGGACGTTCAATGATTTTAGTCAACGAGTACCAATGGCAGATCGTCCACGGCCACCGTTGAGATATCGCCTACGGCAACCGGCAAATGTATGCCATCGGCTACTGATGAACGAACGCCAACCGACGAATGAACCACAACGGAATGGTGAGCAAAATCAACCACCCCAGGCAAGTCCAAATCCTCCGCCATTAATATCTAGAAGAGAGGTTGAGCCTGGGATTTTCGAGGAAATTTACTCACATAGAAGATATCGAATGGACAGGCCCAAAATGTTCGGTGTCAATAGATGTGCAGTAAGTATAATAGTATAATCATAATAATATAGAGTAGGTAGTTAGGTAGGTAGGTACCTACTTTCCTGAATAAATATTTTAATCCAAAGATTATTATTTTCACTTTCCCATGCTGTGTACATTTCAGAATTCTATAATATACTTGGTAGGCCTATGCTACCTAAATAAATTATAATTATCGATATTTAAATTCAAATATTATCCTTGTTAAATTAATACAATTAGCTACCTTTGATATAACAGGACCCGTAAATATGTAAACAAATGGCATCTTATCATTTTCCCCCCATAACAGTCTCTTATCATTTAATAAATTAAAAACAAAATATATTTTCTTGTTGTCTTAACAACATTTAAAATCCCTTTAATTGTATTGGAGCATACAATTTTTACGTTTTAAACGTTATGGTAATATTAACGTTATGGCCCTCAAAGTCATATTTTTGGGGCTCTCCTTAGAAGCCATATTATCTATATTAAATATATCTATATTAAAAAAACAACAATATAGTAGTGGGAGATGGCAGCAATCGGTCGTAATATAATAAATTATATTAATCTGTAATGTGATAATATTTTGTTTGCCATAAAATAAAAATACCTATATAAATAAAAATATTTTCTTTTTCTTTTGGCACTCCTCGGTGTTCATAGAAATGTGTAAATTGGGCCACTAACTACAAAAGGTTAGATCGCCCTGATATAAATTATTTTGAGTTATAAGTTATAACCTTGCATACATTTCTGTAAATTGCGTTTTTACTAACATTTTTAGTCCAACTGGTTATTCATCTATGTTATAATATTATAAGACTTGTATTTTAATTAACAATAATGTTATCATTTTTTATTTATATAATATATAAATATATTTATTTATTTTTAAGATGTATTTATATTATTATACAGAGGGTAAGAGGAAGACCTGTCGGATGGAATAACTTTTTTTCTAATCAATATTTTTTTTTTTTTTTTAATATAATTTATAGTCAATTTCGCTAAACGTTTAATATAAAAAAAAATATTTTTTTAACACATTTATATAAGTCAAGTAATTTATTTTTTAGAATCTTTTAAAATATCAATATTTTTTTTGATTAAATTAATTCTTAACATACCTAATAACTTTTTCAAAATATGATTTTTGGGAATTTTCTTATAAGAGTTTATTAATTTTTTTAATAGTATAATTTTAACAATTTTTGTGATACGTTTAAGTGGCATCATTTTATTTTTTTTTTTTTTGTCAGGTCTTCCTCTCAGCTTGTATAGTTGTATATCTATCAGTTACAATACATATTTGTTAATTAGTCTATTATTTCTAATATTTAAAATAATGCCCTAAGTTGGCTTAAGTGTATGTTAATATAGGTTTTTCATAAGAATGTTTCAATGCCCCAAGTTGACAATATTCAGTATAACATAATAAGTAGAAAAAAAAAGATAGAAGGAATAATTTGCTTGGTTCAATAATTAAATTGCAACAGAAATTAATAAACCAAAATGTAGTATTGAAAATAAATCCTGATTCATTAATATTAATGCTATTTACAGTATAATTTCAAAGTTGGCACGTTACTTTATAGTTTAATTTGTTATTTATAATATAAAATATATTGCCTTTAATATGGGTAGTTTTAAGAATTTATATATTTGTTCATAATTTCTAAGATACCAAAGACAGAGTCATTTCCAATACATTTATTTTTATTTTTTAAATGTCAGTGTTTCTTTCAAAATAGGAAATGTTAATTTAAAACTCAAATATTTCATATAGTAATATTCCCAGCCAAAGTATACTCTGCCCAGAATCCTGTGGACAATGTAAATTGTGAATATTAGGTATTAAAATAATAATGGACATACTTCACAAGTTGGACATCAGTGCTAATTAAATTAATGAGGTTATTGTAGTTTTTGATTTAATAGTATGTGGTTGATAAGCAACATCTCAAAAGACAATAGTTACAAATATACCAAAAGAAACAGTAGTTGTATCAGAGCTTTATAAATAATTTGTGTAAGATAAACATTAAATCATAAATACATTTCTAAGAGATTTCAAAATATAATAGAATTCATTGCTGACCTAGTTCCAAATTTAATAGGTTAGATTAGGTATGATCAAAAGAATCAATTAATACAATTTTTATTCAATTACGTTCAGTTTTTACTAAGCAAAACGCTATTACAGTATTGTTTTTAATCAGGTGTAATAAAAAATTGAACTGTCTATGGATAATCATATATTTATGGGTTTATGTGAATTATTATATTATTAAAAAATTAATTGTATGTTTTAGTCTTCATGTAAAAGTGCATATTACTAAGCATTTCAATGCTGATTTTATAATTATTTAATTTTTTTCTTTACTAATTGGTAATGATTGTGTTTTATTTTCAGTGTCGAAATTATGTCAATTACAATCATGGGAATAGTGATATGATAACAGTGATTATGAATACTCCAAATTTATCTATGCGATATAGTATGACTATGAGCCGTGGAGCGCGATTTGGAGACCTGTTTAAAGCTTATTTTGGCCTTACAGTAAGTGTTCTAAGGGCTAAGAACAAACTTTCAATACAATTTGTGTATTCTTGTCGTATGCCATCTACTGCACGTTCTTACATGTCATATGAGGTCTATAACATACTTTTTATATGTAATTAATTTATAGTAGAATTATAGTATATTTTATTAAATGATACACATTATTTATAGTAATTAAATAAATCAATATATGTTATAATCTAATCCCAAATTAGTTTAAGTTAGGTTCAAAAAAAATTACATTCAGTATAGAAAAATAACTATGAATATAAATATAATAATATAATATGTCTATAAGTATAAAATTCAAAAAATAGGTAGGTACTATCATAATTTTTTAGTATTTACGTTAAATACAAAAAATTACATTTGATATAGAAAAATAATTATCAAAAATTCAAAACAAATTTAATAATATAATATGTCTATATATATAAATATCATTATTTTTACTATTTACATTAGGTAAAATATAATTTTACCTCTCTTAAAAAACACTCTTATTTATAATTTCTGTTGCAATTGAATTATTAGACCAAACATATTATTCCTTCTATCTTTTTTTTCTACTTATTATGTTATACTGAATATTATCAACTTGGGGCATTGAAACATTCTTATGAAAAACATATATTAACATACACTTAAACCAACTTAAGGCATTATTGTATTTGTATATTTTTATTTAGACGCCACCATTGTTCTGCTAAATACGAAGGCAGCAATGATTGTGATATACCATGCATTTTTTTTTACAATTTAAAGTTTTAAACCTCCCCATAAACTTTCTATGCGTTGTGTATTGTATACCACTAGTGGGATCGACAGAAAATTGGAAATGGTTTACGGTTTTATGTATGTACCCTTTAGTGTCTAATGTGTTATATGCATGCCATTCATCTGAGTGTATTTCTGTACCAATTTCAATTTCATTTTGAATTATTCCGTGTAATGTCTTTTTGTACTCTGTTTCTTTTTTCTACAGCAAAGTATTTAAGTATCTTGCCTTGATAACACCATTTTGATATTTTTAACAAATTTCAAACACTCATGAACTAATAAGTTTTTTGCCATAATTTTGATTACTAAAAATTACAGTACAAATTAAACTGATTATCTCATATGTTTAAGACTACAGTCACGATTATTGCTTGACCCAGGTTGTATTGTAGTATTATATTATTTATACAGAAATTACATCGTAAAGATAAAGCTTTAATCGTCATTACCATCAAATTGTTGAAAATGATTATAGGTAGACAACATGTATATCGCATATGATGTATAGAAACATGTGTGGTAGATGGCAAGTTTGTGGTAGACCGCATACAACAAGAATACCACAATTTGTATACTTTTTGATGGCTCAATTTTATTATGTACCTACTTAACCTATAGAGCTTTGTATATATGCTTTGTATATATTTGTATATATAGCTTTGTATTATGTAGGTACAAACAACAACACAAAGTTAGAACTTCTAATTACAAATTTCTGAAGTTGTGCATTTGTATGCCAAAGATAACATTAAGAGTGTAAAATATAAAAATAATAACAACTTAAACTGTCCAATCACAACAAAAAAATCCTGTTGGTCAAATTTTCAAAATATCCCATTGTATGTGTACCTGGTTGTGAAAGTGTATTAGTTAAACACTTAAATTAAACTATTAAAATTAGTGAATTTGTACTTTGGGAAGACTTTTTTTTTGTAAATATTTGATTTCATTATTAATTTTAAAAATTATTTGGTTCTAGCGAGAAACTGCTAGTACAGTCTTTGTCGCATGTGGCCGAAGGTTACGTCGAGGAGATACTCCAAGAGGTATCGGAATGAACAACCGTGAGAACATATATACTTTCGTGAATTCTAGGGGATATTGTGTTTTAAAGAAAATCAGAGATAGTTCAAAATAATATCTCCATGTCATATTAGTTTTACAAATTACATTATACAAAACATATAAATATAATTGCCTGATAAATAAACCTCAAATGCTCAAACCGACATCACTCAAATTTTTTTTTTATTATTATTATCACCAAGTCCATGGTTTATAAAAATAAAATATGATAGCATTAAATTATTTGTTCATTATTCAGTCCCGAATCATAGAGCTCTTATAAAATATTTACTCAAAATTTTCCTTCAATTTTCATGTCAATTACATAATAAATAAATCATAAAATAAAATTTAGGCTTATTTTAAAATGTAGGTATATGTTAAGTTTTTTTGCGATAAGTCAGGTCTTAAAATTCTGTATTTCTTATATATAATTTCTTAAACTGTAAATATTTGTATAAATTATTACATGATATAATTACATACCTAATATTATCAATTTTCCTGAAATTTTCGAGTGTTTAAATGTTAAAATGAACCAATCTAATTCCAGTAATAATTAGATTTTTTATCTTTCACCCATTTCCTCAAAATATATGCTATACATTCTTGCAAATGTGCTTGTGTCTGCAGATAATTCAATTAAAGATTTAAATTTATTTAATACTACCCTTTTAAATTTGTCAAATAATTTATCTAATTAATTTTTTTTTTTTTTAGCTAATTATGTTATTTATGTTATTGTATTTTTAATCATAAACGTTTCCGACCAATAAGACTTTTAAGTCCACTATCATTGTACACATATTTAATAAGGAATAAAATAAAATACATTATTAATGTGATATATAAGTCACAGATAATGTCTTCTTTTGATTTTATACAAGGTAAATTTATGGAACACCAATTTATAGATAACACTGTATACATCATTTTATAAGAGAAACATAATGTTTGTTCAAATAATATTAAACACTTTTCCTAAAATAACTAGTGGATGAAAACCCACTACCAATCACTTTAAGTAGACGTTGGGGGACTTAAAATTCCCATTGGTTGTTGTTGAACAAAAAATTTTGTTGATTTAAAATTAAATATTTTTATGTATTATATTTTAATTTTTTTCTTTCAAATATTCAGATATATATGAATTTCTTTTATATATTAATATAAAGTACAAAATAAAAAAAGTTATCTTTTATCCTCAAAATGAATGTACTTAATATTCAAAAAGTAGTCACTAAATTTTTTTTTTTGGTACCAATTTTGCTTAGAAATGTCCCCAGCCTACTGAAAAATATATGTTGTGTAGAGTATTTGTTTTCCAGGAAGGAAAAAAAATTTACATACCAAGGGAGGAGCTATAGCACCCCTTTCTGGATCCGTGCCTGAATGTATTCAAACCGTTTCATCTATATATATATAAAAAAAATATAATAGTGATAATTTCTTTAATTTCTAGAAATCAACTCCAATTCCAATAAAATAAAATGACAATATGTGAATTATAATAATTATTATATAGGGCAGCGGTTCCCAAACTTTTTTAGTTCCTGCCACCCTAAAAATTTAAAAAAATAATTGCGCCTCCCATAATAAATTAAATTACAAATTTATAGTATTTAAATATACAAACATTTTTATTTTTATGACAATATAAGTTAACAGTAAATATTATTTAACTTCAATTTAAAGTATTACAAAATATTTAAACTTGCGAACAATGTGCTTGTTTTCCGTTTAATAATTCTTCAAAATTAGGTAGCAATGTTGTGACATCCATACGCATTTCTTTTTCAATATTAAGTTTTGATCAATATTTTGATTTTAATACAGCTACTGCATTAAAGCATGCTTCACATAAATACGATGTCGCAAATGGTAGTAGTACACGCAAAGCTTTGTGCACGTTGTCTTACAAAATAATCACGTTTTTTATTAATTAATGATCCATGATTAGTTTCAAAATGACGCTTTAATTTATTTGAAATCATAATATCGGCAGTTAATACTTTTAAACAAATAACATATTTAGGACGTTCTTCGTAGTCTATTTTAATGTAAGTAAAACCAAAGTCTAAATAACTATCATCGTATTTTCTGAACTTATGTTTATTTTCTTCTTTATTATTGTCTTCATTTAAACTGTTGGTTGTACTCTTAATATATATAAACATTTTCTGTATGCAAAAAAAAGCTATTATATCTTGAAGAAGTTGGTACTACTCTGTGACCTTAAGGAAACCTAACCTTCACTACAATTTCTCAAACCGGTGGAAGACTTGAGATACAATTGTAAGACAAAGTGTGTATCAAAGAAGTGTAGCTGTCAATCGTCAGGACTCCTATATGTTACTCAAAATGCCATGATAGTTTATCTTGTTGCAAGATTTTAATTTAAAATAAAATAATTTATGGTTAATTAATATTTAATAATAAGTAAAATATTAATATAAATGTATAATTTATGTTTTGAGATTATATTAATGTAAATTTTTGCTTTTTGAGTTTATTCATCTTTTTTTTTTTACAAAATGTCAACATTCACCAGTGAATGTCTGCATTTAAGAAGAAATTAACATTCACCAAATGTCAAAATGTTCCTAAACAGATAGATAAGGATTTATTGTTAGCTGTAAAATCAAAAAAAAATATGATTACATATCATGAAGCTAAAACCTATTAAAAAAAACCAACATGTTATATTGTATTGTTGTTAAAAGTAGCTTGGCTTTTTATAACTTAAATTAAAGTCTTAAACTTTTCAACTTAATAATGCTCGCCTTATTCAAATTGCTTCAGAGACGCCCAATGATACTCGATTGTTTGGTTTAATGTGTAAACAAATGCATAGGCGTACAATTTTGGAAGTGGGGAGAGGGCACTGTAGGGGCTATAGCAATAGATCTTGGTTCATGTTTTAGAATATAAAACTTTTAGAAAGAGTTATGTCCTAGAATATTTATGAGTTTATGAACTATAATAGCTATAATTGCTATTACCTAAATTTAATCTAAGGTATTGAAAATGATCACATAATATTTTTTAATGTATTCATTTAATAGATAATAACAGTACCTATTATAATTATGTTTTTAATCTAGTCAAACTATATTGTAAACACACTTATATTTTAACTGTAAATATGTAATTTTAATTATTAATTGTATATATTATTACCTAATCTGTACTAAAAAAAAAAAAATGTCAACTAATAACCTTAGCAGTTGAAGCTTGTAAACTTTTGAATAAAAAAAAAAAGAATGTTTTTTTATATTGCTAATATAAATTTTTTTATATATAAATGAAATGATGATGAAACTATATTAATTTATGATTTTTATATTATTATTAAATTGTATTATTTGTATATAAATAGCCTAGAACTATTACCGTTTTTTTTTTTTTTTTTATATATTACTAGCTCTTTCAACCGGCTCTACCAGGGCCAAAGATTTGTTTTTTTTTTTGTAAGAAAATTTATTTCATTTCTGATAATTATTATGATAGTAATAATATTATATTATATAACCAATGGCAAACCTACAAATAAACAAAAATAAAAATTCTTTTTTTGTGAAATGGAAAAATGTGTGTGTGAACTACTTTTTAACTACCTATCAGTACACCTATAGGTGTAGGGATTAAAAAAATAAACTATAAACATCCTGCAATAGTCTCAAGGAATCTATTGGTAAAACTTTTATTGAAAACAACAGTCCAGTAGTTTTTGAGTTTATTAGGTAATTTTGGGGTTAAAATATAGTGACCAAGTGTCAAAATGATTATATTCGATCAAATTATTATTTTATGTAACCTGTGGCAACCATTTAAAATGAAAAAAAATACCTATTTGATGTCTGTTCGCTAAATTAGAGTAAATATAAAAAAAATATATCTTAGTGGATGTCACTCTGCTGTACAGTACCCAGGTTACAGTAGGTCACTGTAATAGGTGGTGCATATTAAATCATTGTATATAAACAACGATTCTGAACGAAGATAATTTTCATCAAATGTAGTTTGACTTGTTTTGAGTTATTTATGGACATTTAAAACTTTTATAGTTTATTATTATGTAATCTGTGTAAACGGTAATAATATTTTATTCGTTTGGTCAAAAAGCTTGAAAATTTAATGCAAGGTCCTTTGAACGTTTTTATAAAAAAATAAATAAATCATTCATTTATTCATTTTTTTTAGGATTCCGTACGGTGAAACAGGACCTTATTACTAAGGCTCCGCTGTCCGTAGGTCAGTCCGTCTGTCACCAAGCTGTATCTCATGAACCATGAAAGTTAGAAAGTTGAAATTTTCACAGATTATGTATTTCTGTTGCCGCTATAACAACAAATACTAAAAATCCTAGAATATTTAATAGCTGTTTATAGCTGATGATGGTACGGAACCTTTCGTGCGCGAGTCCGACTCGCACTTGGCCGGTTTTTTTACAAAAAGTATTTCAAGTTCAAATGCTGACAACATTTATCAAAACCTCAAACATTTTCAAATTGTTTTGTACCTAGTTAAAAAGTTAAATTTTTATAGGTAGTTAAAAATGTTAAATTTATTACAAGGATTCTCATAAATTGTTCATACTTTAACCAATAAATCTAAAAAATATAATAACTAAGTTCTTTTTTACAGACATTTTAAGATCAAATTTGGACAAAATTACATATAAAAAACCAAGAATAATGATTTTAGTTATTTTGATGTAACTTTAAAATATTATTTGTGGGTACTTGAGACTTTTAGAGTACATTATTATACTGCATACATTATACGGTAGACAATACACATTATGAGATTTTTAAGAGCAATTTTTTTTTGGAAAAAATTAATTTAACCTACTATATAGTACCTTTTTTTTTCAAGTTTGTAACCGCCATCGTTTTTTTAATAACAATACAAATATGAAATAATTATACATACAGGGGGGGGGGATTGACGGGACAAATGACGGGACTAACCTTTGTATTAATTTTTTAATATTTTTGGCCCAACGGAAAAAATTTAATCAACATATTTTATAGAAAAATATCTAAAAATATTCAAAGTTGAAAATGTCAATAGGTAAGAGCCCAAAAAGAATATTAATAAAATATTTTTAAAATTAAATAATGTTTGGTAAATGATATTATAAACAATTGTCGAAAATCGAAAGTATTTGTACAGTTATTCGTATTAAGATTACTTCAAAATAATAAAATTGTTTCATGAAAAATCAAATTAGAATATAAAAAGGTGGGCAAGTGGATGTCGCTTTGCTGTATAGTAGGTTACAAGTGGGTCACTGTATAATGGATGGTATTAAATTTGAATTCAATGATATAATATCATTGTATAAGAGAAATGATTTTGAGTGGAGACTGAATCTAGGTATAAGATATATTATATACTTATATCTATGGTAGGTATTAAAAAAACAATTGACCTATAATAAATTCCAAATTAATCATATCACAATATTCATTAGGTACTTATAACGCGTTATACATCAACAACAAACCGTGATACTATCATAGATATATAATATTATACTATAGAAGTTTCAAGTAACCACAAATAATATTATACAATCATTACAATCACAACAAAATAACTAAAATAGTTATTCTAGGTTTTTTAATATGTAATTTGTCCAAATTTGAACTTAAAATGAGTATAAAAATAAACTGTGATTATGTATTTTTTTCATTTTTTGGTAACAGAATCAACTACTGACGTGGAATCTTGTTTTAAATGTTCAATCATTAAATATAAAAGTTGAACATTTTATAAATTTTTAACTACAAAATAAATCTTCAATTTTAAATTTGATAAATTTTGTCAAATTTTAAGTTCAAATGCTTATAAAAAAAAATTGTGCCTGTGTATAGGAACCTTGTATTAATTTCTTACACTTTTTGGCCCAACAGATAAAACTTTATTGATATTTATAGAGAAAAAAACTAAAAAAATTGAAAACTGAGAATGTCCGTAAACAGCTCAAAAAGAGTCAAAATATTTTTAAAATTGTATGGTGTATAGAAAATGAAAATATTAACATTCACTGAAATTTTCAAATATCTACAGTTATTCGTTTTTTAATTACAATTAAATAATTTGCTAATTTTCGTGATTTTTTACATATTTTGTCAATTTTTGAACTTTAAATACTAATAAAAAAAAACTTTGACTAAGGATTTTTAATATTTTTCAAATCTCATTGTAACAATATAGTAGGAGCCTTGTATTAAATTTTCAAGTATTTTTACTCAACGAATAAAGTTTTATTGACATTCATATAGAAAAAAAAACTAATAATATTGGAAACTGAAAATGTCCCTAAACAGTTCAAAACAAATGAAAATATTTTGAAAATTTTATCGTAGTGAAAATTTCATGAATCTACGGTCATTTGTTTTAAAGTGACACCAAAAACCAAAATCAATTTTCTCGAATGCGTAAAATTCCCGTTTTTCCTTAATTTTTCTTTTGCCCCCCCCCCCCCCCCTAAAGTACCAACTAGATTGACTTTCCTATCAGAAAAGATACTGTTGAAGAAAATCGAAGCACTTTTAATGTCCTAAAAGGTGATGACAGACACAAAAAAAAAAAAATTAAAAAAAAAATTAATTAAAAAAAAACCACACTTCATTGTAAAATCAATAAATTAATTGTTTCATTCAGAATCTAAAAGTAAGAAATTTATTTGATGTATCGGTAAAATTTATTTTTTGGCTAAGTTAGGAAAACATACGGGAAATCTAGTATTAAATTTTTAAATCTTCGATATAAATAGAATACATTTTTTTGAATTTCTAACTGAAGACGGTTTGTAAATGTTCATGATTTTGATGAATTTAGTCAACATTTTAACTCCAGAAACTTATGTAAAAATATTGTGGATTTATGATCAGCTTTTTTTTAAAAGTCCACTAACAAAATTATATGAGGAACCTTATATTACATTTTCAAGTTATATTTTGATGAAGCAAAAAATATTTTATTGACAATAACTTAACAATCTACTAAAAATGTAAATGTTCAATATCAATAGCTTCAAAAGATACAAAATATTTTGTATATTTTATGTAGTCTAAAAATCACTAATACACTTTTAGTGAAAATTTAATTTTGCGCACTGCTTGTGATAGTAGAATAGTACTATAAAAAAAAATAGTATTAGTAGAAACCCTTGACCTATTTAGCTGCGTAATAAATGTATATAAAATAATATGTTAAAAAGCAATCAATAAATGATTTTTCTAAAAATCTCAGTTGTTAAAATTCTTTTTTGTAATTTAAGACAGTATGTTCTCTCTTTGTCTCTCGAAATTGATGAGTATTATAGATGATATAGAATCTATCCATCTTTTCCTTTGGACGACTGAACCTCTTTGCAACCAGGTCATCATTGACCATCTTTTCATAGCACAGAACAATAGGGCTGTGGTTGACAGGCATCATTATTTAAAAAACAGATATAATATTATACAATATACTATATTATACTCTCATGTTAAACTTAAGATTATCATGTAAATTACTATACCATAATTACTTATAAATTGTATTTCTATTGATCATAGTCAGTTCTATCCCCATAATAATTGCAATTAATTGTATTAATAGATCTCTAAAAAATTTACTCATGTTGTTAATAGTAATGATAACCTATGATATAAAATAATTATAATTTATGCATTAATCTAAAACAGTCGCGTCATTTGAATTGTGCAAGGTATACATTCCGTATATAATTTATTGTGATTTGGCCTTCAAATTGATAAATTCAAGAAAGGGTTTGTTTTACAAAAAAATAGAAGTATAAAAAAAATGTTAACACCACAGATCTAGAACCACAGATGATATAATTACTTATTTTTATATTATTTTAATTTATTTTAATACACCAAATTATATTATTATCACCTATAAGTTTAAAAATTACTAACCGAGTACCAATATTATGTATACAACATAGAGTAATACTTTATGGTATACAACAAGTTATTTAAGCATATATCATCTGTCCCAAGTCCATTATGTCAAAACCTATTTTGACTCACCTAAAGCAGAGTTTAGCTTACACCTTAACATTATTGCTGAGCCAAAATAATTAATAATTCTCTAGGCAACAGTATTAAGTCCAAGCAAAACTGTTAAATATAAAGTGTTCATGCATTAACTAGACTCTGGAGTAACATAACATATTATTATGCATTTGATTCTTTGATATTAGCATAAAAAAAAAAATTCTTCAAAGAAGTACTTGATGTCCTGTTATTATCATTTGTTATCTATAATATTTAAGCTGTTGATATTATATTCTACATTTTCACAACATAGTACGTGAATTATTATAAAATCAAAGTATAATTCATTTGTTTGATCAATAAAATTATGTGATTACACACTATTAATTTATGACAAAATAAAGTTCAATTTATTGATACTTGATTAAATAATATATTTTTTTATGATCAAATTTGTAACAGTAGTTTATAAACTAAGCTAAAATTACCAAAATTATTTTATGGTAAGGTATAGTTATACAAGACATAGATATTTGACTACATGTTTAAGATATAACATAACAAATATATATATATAATGTTGGGTCCACAAATGTTATGCTTGAAAAAATGATTTATTTCAAATATCTCATGCATATGGTTCATCTCCCGTATGAATTTTATGAATTCTAATGAGAGTTTTGATAACCTAGCAAAGCTCACATAAGAGTTCACACGGGAGAAAAACCGTATGCATGTTATATTTGTTACAAATACTATTGCGGTGATTAAAGGCTGATGCTTGAGAAAATGATTTATTGCAAATATCTAATTTAGAAGGATAGCACTATGAATATTTTTTACTGTATTTAAAATTGTTATTTTTAATAATGATTTATTGTAAATGACATGTTGGTATTGGTTTTCGACAGTTAGAAAAACTAATTTTTACCTAACTTGATTGTTTTTAGTTTTTTTTGAGACAATATGATATCACATTATGTTGAGTTGGTATGAGTTGATGATTTAATGTTACTATTTCAATTAGAAGACTTGTTTTCAACCAGGACATATCGGAATGTTGTAGGTAGATGCAAAATGTAAATGATGGCATAATATAATTGTTTTCATTAAAAAAAAAAAACATTTATATTCCATTATGCCATCATCAAATATTTCCAATTCAGTTTTTATTAGAGTTTCACAATTTTCTGTAGTGTGTATGGAATCTTCCGGGTAACTGAAACAATAAATTATATTTAAAATTTAACAAAAATTTAACTCAACACAAATATAACAATAAACAATAATTAAGTAGATAATGTTTGCTCAACTTTGCTTCCCTTTCTACTTAAAAAAAATTGAATAAGTATAATAATATCATAAACTTTTTATAGTATGTATATTTATAGATTATAAATTGTAGGTACCTACTACCTACCATGAATATTATAATTTGTACTATCTACACCAAGCAGTGAATATGCTTCAAAAATTTCGAAATAAGAATGCAAGCTTATGTGACTTTATAATATAGATGCATTGTATCCCACCGTAAGCACAACGAATACCTACAAAAACATTTCCTATTCTGAACATGCTGTTCAAATATTAAATTGCAACCAGTGCGATAAATTTTGAACTCTTTTGTTCTTATTTATCGTATTTATATAGAAAATGGTGTTAAAGATATTTATATAATATATACTATTTATATATTTAATAATAACAAATATCATAGTAAAAGTTTTGGTTGAAGTTTTTTTTTAGCCTCGGGTATTTCAACAATATAATGGGGTGGCATGGCCATTTTTAACTGGATAGCCTATAATATTGTTCATAAAATATGAATTCTAACTTATAAACTTATATAAAAATGGTAAATGTATTTTACAGTCCACATACATAAAAAAAAACTACAAATACATAAATATAGATAATATTTACTTAGTATATACTATAGTGCCATATAGTGCATCAGAAAAAAATAGTGCCCTAACAAATCATCATGATTTTGGATAAAATGTCCAAACGCATTGAAACCATTTAAGGATAGTCGACTAATAGCGAAGGGGACAAGATGGAAATAAAAAATACGAACTAACAATCTGGGAGGAATCTCCATGAAGATAGTAATAAAATACTAACCATTGATAAGTAGATTAAAAATCATTATCAACATAATTAAGCTTATGCCTACTGATGTCATACTGTAGTTTGATGAAGTAGGTAATTTACTCGTAACTTAATATATTTTTGTTTTTATTAACTCCCTAGTGTAATCCAACTACTCAGTTTCTACATGCCACTCACGCACGACTTTGTTTGCTGACAAGCAGTGTCAGCGAAATTGACGATTTAGAGGAATGCGCGTGCATTGGAGGCGGCTCCAGGCAGTGGCGCTGAAGTCAAAAATTTTACCTGTGACATCAGACACCTGGACATAAAATTTTGGCACCCACCTATTTCTTATAATTACCCAATAATTACCTTACCATACACCAAGTATAGTTTCTAATTTCTATGTTGTCTAATAAACAAATTTTCATAAAATAACTATAGAATGACAAAGATGACCCCTTACGTACTAAAATCATTTATGACAATTTATTGTCATAGGCAAATATATATTTTGGAGCCTCTGGCTCCAGGGGGGCTAGCCCCCCCCCCCAAGCCGAATTTCTAAATAAATTTAAAAACAATGTTAAAAACAAAATTACAAAAAAAAATCATCGACATTTTCTGATAATTATGACTTGCCTCCCCCCCTCCAACCATGTTTCTGGAGCGGCTCCTGACGTGCATAACGTACAAAATGTGTTAACTTACAAGAATAACCATAGTTCATCACTCGACACTCCATCATATACGGCTTTATGAGTGTGAGACTTGAGTTATGACTACGAAAGTCACGACTTCAGAGAGTACGAGACAAGAGTTTCCACGTTCCAACTTCCAAGCTTAGACAAAGAAAATAAAGGCCGGAGCGGGATGCTCGAGCGCTGGACGTCCGAAGTGAAACACTGAAACCTAACCTATATTTTAAAATGTATTAACCAAGTAAAATAAATAATTATATATCTACCAAATACCTTATAGAGTTTACGTTTTTAAGAAAAACGAAAAACGTGTTTTATTCATAGACCTACTAACTGTTAATAGATGAGTGTCTCACGGCAGCAAAATGTTTGGCTGCGTTATCACTTAATAGTTATATCAAATATTTACAATATCTGTTATCATAGATTGAATGATAAGTACCTTGAAAACCTAACTTTGAAAATCATTATAATAAATTAATAAATTATGTATATATAAGTTTTTATTAATCTTTAATATTATAAGTATTTATTAGCAATTAAATAAATCATATTATGGATTAATCCACCGTAATCTGGTCATCATAGTTTATGTATAAGTACCTATTAATATTTATTAGTATCGTTTAAATTGTATCATATATGAATGATCAAATGCATAGTGAACATAAGCACTCTCACTATTAACATCTTCAAATCCAGATACTATAGCATTAATTTCATTTATGCAAGGCTATAGATAGTATGGTTGCCCATCGACGTATGATTCTCATACTTGAAAAGTGTCTACCGAAATGAATCTCTATAATCAGTATTAAAGTTAAATTAAACAGCTGGAGACTTAAGCACTAGCGCTTAAATGTCATAGTGGCTATCGCGACTACAATTTACATTTGAAAGGTAATTGCATTTAGAGTCACTACAACAAATAAGCGCTAGAGCGTAAGTTTCCAGCTGTTTAATACTGATAATGGAGATTCATTTCGGTAGACACTTTTCTAGATTCGTTGAGCAACCATACTATCTTTAATTGTGATTTATGAAAGGTTTTGAGATTTGAGTTTTATGACTGCTTTTCTTTTTAGTTGAGTAGAGCCGAATTTGAGGAACAATTTTTTTGTAGCATTAATATCTTCAACTGGTGTAAGTTTTATTTTTTCTCCTTCATTCATGAGTGTAATAACTTAATTTAATTTTTTTTCTATCTTTATTCTATTTTCATCACTAATTCACTTAATGAATTTGTTCCACTTAGACCCAAAATAATTTCTGCTTGATTTTTTATTTTTAGATTTTGATTACATTTGTGGTGATTTGTGTTAGTTGTGTTCATATCAATTAGGATTTTCTGTTCTTCAATATTTGTTTCTTTATGAAAAGTATTGTTGTAGTACAAATGTTTATAGAAATTACTAGCACAAGCATGTATATGTTTACAAATATTTGCTTTGATGACATTGTCAATACAAGAACAGTGGTAAGTATGAATGCAAATTTTGCATTTTTAACATTTTAAGCATGCTGTATGTGTACACGTTTCACTAACTTCTATGATATAATACTGTTGAGACGGATTTGATAATGAGTGTATTATGTACCCTTTCTCATTTTCCAAAATTTTAATTTGTTCCAGTTTGATTGTTTCACTGATATTATGACTTAGGCGGACTTTTTGAACTTTTTCAGTTGGGACATATTTTGATAATTTGAACAATCGCTTGTAAAGACTATCTCGAGAAAATTTCATGAGAGCATGAATAGTTTTATCTAAACGTTTCACTCTTTTCCCTTCCAAATATATATGCTTCAATATCTTGTAAAACGATTCCAAATACATATTTGTATTTATCCCAAGCCTCAACCTAAAACAATAAGCCCAGCATTCTGGTCGCCTTGAATAATATTTCTCAAAGTACATTCCAAAACATTGTCGAATATCCATAGATAGCCTATGGCTATAAATGTCTTATGTTTAATTAAAATAAAAAAAATATAATATTTAAAATTTGGCGGTATCATTCAATCTATGATAACAGATATTGTAAATATTTGATATGGCTATTAAGAAGATCTTAGTTCATGCTATTAAGCACGATTAAAGATAGTACTACTATCTACTATACTATCTTTAATCGTGCTATTGAGTAATCTGCTATCTGTGGTGATAATGCAGCCAAAAATGTTGCGGCCGTAAGACGCTCGTGTTAATAGGTCTATGGTTTTATTCCATTTGATAACAGTGCTGTGATATCAGTACCTTAAGTTTGATAAAATTAACAACTAAAGATCAAGTTTTAATCAAATACGACAGATAGCGCCCAGCATATTCGTGAAATAATTGACTATTCCATAATATACGTCGCTTACTCACTTGACACTTCTCCTGTATTTTTAATCAAACCATGTTTAATATTATAAATGACAGTCTTAAGTCTGTAAAAGTAGGATCAAAAATAATATTATGTATTTATCAATTATTAATGTGGACGCAGACATGTTGTGAGAAAATTGCGAACTTAACTAGGATGCAATAAAATGAAAATATGGTTTTGTGACGTAATTCGAATGTTCTGATTTTAAAACAGCGATTTTACCAATAATAAAACAAATTAACACATGCATACATTAATTAACGATACACCGCCACAATATTGAATATCTAATTTATTTATTTTTATTAAATACGGCATAGGCGTGCGCAGACTTTTGGTTCCGGGGTGCACACTAAAAAGGCCCACAATAATTTTGAAAACAATTATAGATACAAACAAATGTTTAAAAGATATCAAATGCACTAAAAATATTTATTTTAAAGTATTATTCATTCTAATAAATATTACATAACAATATATAGTTATACAATCTTATAAGGGTAATCGAATTTTTAAAAACAAAAGGAACAACATTTTTGAATTCGTCAATAATTTCATTCATTTAATCTACACTTAATTAATAATTAGGGCCCTTGTCGTTTTTGGTGAAGGTCCGGGGGTGCCCAAGTACCCCCTGTGCGCACGCCTATGAAATATGGGAGTAGCCCAAAGTACAGTAAATGAAAGTTAGATCTTACACACAAATAGCAAATCAGCGGAAGTGGAACGGAACCAGGTGCTTAAGTTAGAGTGAAAACAATGATTAGACGTTAGCAAGGCAATTAATGCGGTAAATCAGATTGTTTGAGCTGTCTGAATAGATACAATGTTGATGAACCATGAACAAGACGATCAATAATGCGACAGACACGTTCAATTTAAAAAAAATTTACATTTATAATAATAATAGTTTTTTTTTTTTTTTTTGTCAAATTTGTTTTTATTTGTACAATCTGTATATAAAAAATTACAATAAGCACAATGGAGGGATATAATATTATAGGTTATTGATCATTGTTGGCTTGGTGAAGAAGCTAATTCAGTAATAGGACTTCATGACGGGATGTTGGACTAGTCAATTAGTCGACTAGTAGGTCACGGCACCAGCTACGTTTTAAACGTCGGCCAGGGTCGCCCGGAATTGTTCGGAAAGAGAGGTTTTGGATGAGAGGGTTTCAGGGATTTGAAAGTTTAAGGTGGAAACGTTAGAATGAGGAGAGAGTTGGGTGTGAAATTATTGGTTTGCATTTTGTTTGTTTATATTATTTATGAGGTTTAAGAGGACTCGGGTGAGAAGGGATAATAGGGGATTTATGATCGATTTAAATTCGTCAAGAAATTTAGTGAGAGAGGTCTCATTATCAGTTGAGTTGGAATGGTTGTTGGGAAGGGGACCCGATAATAGTTAATAATACAATAATAATCTTATAAACGTACCTATATATTGTAAAATACCATTAATCGGTATACCTATACAATACATATTTTACTTTATTATTAAAATTATAGTATTATATTTATTAACATATATACAATATACTATAAAGACTACCTATGCACAAATTAATCATATTACTTTATACTCTATTAATAGGCATAATATGGAGATTTTTTTTCTTACGAATTCCATTTCGTGGTAATGTAATAATATTATACTTTTATCCGTCTTTACTAGATATTTTTTGTGAATTATTATTAAAACGTCGTATTTATCATCATATTATTATAATTCGTCTCCCATGTTTTTTTATTTGAAATATTCAAATACTAAGGAACAATATTCTTGGGACAGAATGTTAGAGGGGATATATAAGAACCGGTTCTCGGCGGCATTATATAATATATAACTATATAATGTGTAGGTACTTCCAAACTAATGTTCGTATCAATACGGGTCTGACCATAATTTAATGATTTTTGAAGAAAAAAAAGGTTTTTCCATTAATTTTGTACTCGCCGAAAGATTAGATCTTCGGTATTATGTCGCGATCGTATCGTTATATTTTATAACACTGTCGCCGTACTCATGACAGGCATGGGAAATAATTGTAATCCTGTCGGCTACCCGACCTAACCTTTATTATCTTATTATCTGAAGAACGGTTTTCGATGTATACATATTTTCCCATAATCCCATTTAACATAGGTAACGTTTTATTTTTTTCGAATAAAATAATTGTTTTCGATTTCTCTCGCATGTGTTTTTTTACTTACACCCGTATATACATATTAATTATATATATTTATATTATATCCCCATAGGAATATTATCTAGGTATATAAGTATATAACATTTACGACTAGACGACGGTAATTAATATAACATTAATATATTTTTCGTGTTCTGCAGAGTCTTATTACGACTCGTCAACAACGATTAACGAATGCCATAAAAATAATGGAATTTTAATTTAATGTATAACTTTCCATTTCTAGGTATCACCCGAATTCCAAAAAGTACCTAATCAGCTATTGCATGTTTAATGACCGATACGTAAAATACGATGATTATTCTGGATAATTATATCCAAACGAATAATTATTATCTCAGCCAAACGAAATATTTTCAACTACCGAGAAAATTACCCAAATATTTTGTATGTATAGAACAAATTTTCACAATTTTCCATCACGATAACTCACGGAAGAATAATTTCAACGAAGATATTTCATATTTTGTATTATTCTGTAAGAGGACGGAAGGACGGGCATTAATTGTTGTCTCTGTTCTACACATGCATAACGTAACAAATTTACGCTCAACATATTTTCACGTTTAACTTCGTTAGCTTAAAATTAGAAGTAACTGACCTATTATGAAACTTGAATATTATTAGTGTTTGTAGGTCGGATTTGTATGGTACTTATATAGTTCAATTTTTAGCAAATTTAGCGTATATAATATTATAGAGTAGCAGAATTATAAATATTAAATAATGATATGTTATAGGTACGTAATATACCTAATATAGATATATTATTAAATATTCTAAGACCATATAAACATCTATGATGTATTTATGTGTATCATACAATGATTTATACATATAATAGGTACTATTTTTATCACATAACTATTATTAATTTTTCTGTTTTGTTACAAGTTCCAACACATTTAACTCTCAAGTATAAATAATATTCGTCCAATATTTGTATTTATAAGTTAACGTATTACGTCTGTTGTAAAAGTTTTATTTAGGAGGAGGTAAATATAGGTATTTCTAATTATTATATACAGAAGGACAATTTCCAATGGTTTTTTTGTCAACTTTAATTTTACAGAACTAAAACGAAAATTTTGGTCAGTCCGCGGCGCGTTTTCTCGCTGGACATAGCATAATATATAAGTCGATGATTCGCAGAAAATAATATGATTAAGTTCTAAAAGGTATTTTCGAGTACACAGACTCATCTCGACAGCCCGCAGACATCGAACATTTTTTTATTTAAAAATTTATATTATATTTTTATTTTTTAAAATGTACCTTATACGTTATAAGGAAAATGGTTACAAAAAAAAGTTATAATCCATACATATAGTGAGGGTCGGTCGTTGTTGGGCCCCCTGTTGGGTGTAGTCGGGTTAGTCATTTCGTAACAATACAATACATATTATTATTTATACGCCTATATGTAAAAAAAACTGTATTTTATAACAAAAAATGCTATCCAAGCCCTCTTCTCGCATTATGTTGGGTACTAAAGTAAACCGGTTTCTACATCAAACATATTATCGTGCCTTAAGTCTGATTTCACCCCATGTTGTAAAAACCACTTAGGTAGGTACTGCTCTTCCTGTCAAATATTTATTATATATTATCGTTAACCATATACTTTAACAGTATAACTATATACTTAATATTATACCTTATACATAATATAATATGAAAGAGAATAAAATATATATTATTGTAACTAGTTAGTTTTTGATAATATCTTTTCCAACAGAGTAAAAATTATCAGATACAGCCATAGCACATGTCAAACATAATTATATTTTTGTTTACCAAAAAATATATAGGCACCTTATTTGACCATTCCAAGAATACGACTTATGCTGAAAGGTTTTAAAAATCACTTATTATAAAAATCATAAAGGAGAATATAATTTTACATAGATCTGTCATAATCTTTTTTATCTCCTATTTAAATCTCATTAATTTTACGAAGGGTTAAAACATTTTTTCAATTAAATTATTGAACTAATTAATTAAAATATAAAAATAGGTTTATTTATGGATCTTGATAAAATTATTCTTCACAATTTTGATAGCTGGTGTTTTAATGTAAGCCCCATCAGTAGGTACCTAACTCGTATTTTAGTCTACACAGCGGGCGTCTTTTAAAAATGATATTATGAATAAAACGAAGCCACGCGTTGTATTAATTCGATGTTAATTTATTCACATACTAGTAGACACTATATTATGGTTTCTACATTTTACCATTTTCTTATTTTTCAATCAAATTGTAATTGATAGATGTAAATAAGGTAGGCGGAGGAGAGGCAATCAATTATAATTTATGACATCATTATTTTAAAATATTACACAATATACAATAACCAATTACCATACTATAAAGTACATAATATCATAACATTAAATATTGTTTAATTTCATACTGAATAAAAATTAATGAACATCATCAAACAAGCTTTGTGTAATTTAAAGTAATTGGTCCTTACGTACATAATAATGCCTACTATTATTATTATTATTTTTATATAAGTAACATTAATTATTGTAAGTCGTAAGCGTGGACCATAGAGTAATAGCGTGAATACTTAGGTAATGTGGCCCGTTTCACAGACACGCATACGGTATGGGTGTGTATTATAATATTATGTAGGCGCGTGTTTCATTTGTATCATTTAAGTTGGTACACTTTGACAGCACAAGACCACCATTTGTCGCCACCATCAGCCGTCACCGACTGCCACCACCGTCCGCCGTCCAATCTTAAAAATATAATGTACAAAGACATTTGTATTGGAACCATTTTGCTCATATTATGCGAATGCCCATATTAACCAGTGCTCACATTAGGCGGAATCCACTGTACATCGATAATGCACGTGTGTGTGATGCGAAAATGTACCCATACACATGGCTGTAAAAAGGCCATTCTTTCTTGTCTATGAAATAATTTATAACGTCTTATACGTCATATTTGCTTTCTGTTATAAACAATCACTAAACTCTTGGTGATTCAGATTTTTTTCCACGAGTTTTTCGTGATTCTGAATTAAATTACTGACATTAACCCGTATATTAACCCTGTATCCATTGGAAGAATTTTATGATATTCAATTTTAAAACCATAAACGACTTTAAAACAGGGATTGCGTTTGCGAAAAGTTCCGTTTTATGTTATTTACAATTAAAACATTATCCAAGTTTTGAGTTTATCGTTATTTAGAACTAAAACGTTATACAAGTTTTGCGTTTATCGTTATATAGTACTATAATACCTATTAAATTTAAAAATAATAACTAATGCGGGTGGGTAATGGCGTGGATACTGAATATAATAATATAATCAATTCCTAGATTTTTTGCATGAAATTAATTTTTGTACGAAACCAATAGATCTTTTAAATGAATAAATTTTAAAATATTTAGTTTTGCGTTATTTTTGGTCAATGATATCCTATAAATTACGTTTTGTGTTATTTTTCGTTCAAATGATATTCTATAAATTACGTTTTGCATTATGTTTTGTTTAATGATGTATAGTATATTTTGTAAATCGTTATGTTTTGTTTTGCGGCATTTATTTATTTTTGATTATCACTTTCCGTTTTAATTACGTTTACAAATTTCAATCGTTTTTTTGTCAAATATAACGTTATAAATTATAATCATAACGTTATTATAATTTGTAAGGTTTGGAAGCCCTGCTTTAAATTTAAGTTTATGCAATTACATACAATGCTAAAACGACTTTATGACTGGAAAACGAATAGTGAAATAATGTATATTCAATGTTTATTGTTCATAATGTTTGAAATTAAATAATTATTCTGGTTTTCACTTATTTTATCCGTTATGTCTGAAAAGTAGATTATAATAATATAATATTAAGAGGATGTAACACTGGTATCTGTTGTAGAACACTCAAAGTTTCGTTAGTTTAAACGTTAGAGTGAATTGACCTATTATGAAACTTGATGGTAAGTAAGATTTGTGTTTCTACGTTGGTTTTTTTTACAATGATTCGATTTTTAAGTGAGTTATGAGTATTTTTAATTTACGGTATATTATATACGCATAACTTGCTAAGAAATTGAACTATTTTAAAAAAACAACATACAAACACAAGGATAATATTCTTACCGTCAAGTTTCATAATATGTCAATTAAATTATAATTTTTAAGCTAACGAAGCTACAGATGTTCTGCTGAGCGTAAATTTGCTTTTTTACGCACCTGTAAGACAACAAATACCAGTGTTACGTCCTTTTAAACAGAAATCATTAGCTAGAGGTCACAACTCTAATCACTGTGGTGTAAACATAACTATATTATATGCATAGTTGCTTATCGACTACGAAGTCTGTTTAGAGTTTTAGAATATGATATTTTTATTGACTATACAAACACTACAAAAGCTATACGCCTATACATTATATAATATTTAACGTAGTCCGTAGATAATATTAATAACTATTAAGTATTAATATTTTCTTAGTATTACTGTAAGTATTTTCATAAAAACAAAAGTTATATTTATCAAATTAAAAATCAGTTTAGAAACACTAAAAAAAATAATATGTCAAAATATTCAGCTTCGGACGCATTCGAGTGTGTAGTGGGTGCGCGATTTTTATGCTCATAAATTAAAGTTTTGTGTGCGATTACTATGTTTCGATGAGTAATTATTGTTCATTTAAACAAATATATTCAAATTTATATGGTACGACAAAAAAATACGTGAACAAATTAATAAAATACATTTCGATGTTCCATACTTTCATATTGTTTATATACATTTATAATATTATTATGGAATAAACAACCGAAAAGATTTTGAAAAATCATTACTATTATGCTATCTGTATATTTACTGGTACTCGGTAGACCTTATGATTAGGATTACTAGCTTTATTTGAAATTAATTTAACACTACGAAATTAAGTTAAGCTTAAACACTTCATTAATACTCTTGGTTAGCAGGGTGTCTATATAAATAGTAAATAAATATATATATATTATATATAAATAGTTCATTGGCTAAAACGAGCTATTTTATGATCTTTGGGCTTTGGGCTGCTAAGAAAAACTTATTTTGTGTAAAGATGAGATTGTGTATAGTTAATTTTTGACTCAATGACAATGTGGATAACCTATTATGAAAATATAATACATTTACAGATATAAAAATGTAATATTTAAGGCACATATAGGTACCTATTGAATATTGATGGACATAATTTTAAAGATCAATAAGTAAGAAGTAATAACAATAAATAATACTTAGTAGTAGTCCAAGGGCGTCATTGGAACTTTTTAAAAGCCCGATATGTAGATAAAAGGCTACTTAATAAATGTTTTATATGTACCTGATCTAAAGATAAATTTATTTTCTTGTGGGGCATGCCTTGATAATGGAATGGTTGGTAAAGGACAGTAAAGGTTGTACATTTAAAATTAATAATCATGTAATTGCAGCCGGTGTATGTATGTAATAAATTGTTTTCAATGCTAATCAAAACAGATATTTAAAAGGATTTATAATAAAAGGTATGCTAACCACTGGCAGCAGGGGCGGATTGGCGAATTTTTTCGGCCCGGGAAATATACTAACATTTTCTTACCACTTTTACTTTCTATGAATTCCATAGTAACTAACATTTTCTTACCACTTTTACTTTCTATGAATTCCATAGTACCTACTTATAATGTATATCAAAATCAAACAAAAAAAATAACAAATACGTCTAGGCCGTTGTAAGTATGAAACACTTGTGTAACTACGTCTACGTATTATTACTGCACTATGTTACACTGTCAGTGTGTCACTACAATATTATAGAATCTTAATGTATAAAATAATTT
>NC_042493.1:54938094-54942281 GCF_005508785.2 Acyrthosiphon pisum
AATTTGAATGACCGATTCCGCCATTGCCCGTTTCCGCCAAATTGAAAAAGGTTCAATTCCCGTTTCCGCCAACTACCTGCTATGGTAAAATTATTATAATATATTCCATAATACTTGGAGTATTATGCATATTATTTTTAAGAAATATTTAAGTTTTAACTTGAGATAATTGTACATGGTTTATATTATATTATATAAGAACATATTATATTGATAAATATATTATACTCAAATAAAAAATACATAGGTAATATTTTGTCATATTCTTAATAAATACAAAATATTTTGTCATACCTAGTTACTAAGTTTAATGAATATGATAATAAAGTAAAAGACACTTATTTATAATTACATAATATTTTATCATACCTAGTTTTATTATAAATACAAAAATTAAAATAATTAAAAAGTCTAATATTTTGTCTGTCATATTCTTAATAAATACATAATATTTTGTCATACCTAGTTACTAAGTTTAATGAATATGATAATAAAGTAAAAGACACTTATTTATAATTACATAATATTTTATCATACCTAGTTTTATTATAAATACAAAAATTAAAATAATTAAAAAGTCTAATATTTTGTCTGTCATATTCTTAATAAATACATAATATTTTGTCATACCTAGTTACTAAGTTTAATGAATATGATAATAAAGTAAAAGACACTTATTTATAATTACATAATATTTTATCATACCTAGTTTTATTATAAATACAAAAATTAAAATAATTAAAAAGTCTAATATTTTGTCTGTCATATTCTTAATAAATACATAATATTTTGTCATACCTAGTTTTATTATAAATATAAAAATTAAAATAATTAAAAAGTCATAATATTTTGTTAATTTATTTAACATAATTGAATGCAACACACTTTACGTACGAATAACGCGATATTAGTTTATTTTTAAAATCAGTTATAGCCTTACTAGTCCTAGCACATTTTAACAAAGTTGATTTATTTTTCGGTGTATTCGGAATATTTAAATTGGCACTATTTATTTTAATGTAAGTGTCCGTCTGGACATTTTCAACCAAAATTTTTAAAAATATACTTATATTTGGGTGTGATTTGTAGAACTGTTGATTAAAGTGTGAATGAAATGATTCACAATTGTTTGTTGTCTGAGATAAACTTTCTGTCATACATGCCCATATTTTTGGAGGAAATTTTGAATTTTCGTGTATATAAGTTTCTAATAAATAATCAGTATACTGGGAATATTTATGATTATCTGGCATGTCTGACATTAAATCAAATACAAAACAATCTGATACATCTTCTGGATTTAAATACATCAATCCAAATGTGTGCTTTAACCAATTATTTTGTTTGTAATCGACAATTAAACCAAGTTCTTGAATCTTTCTGTACCACGACTGAGTTAAATGAAACCTACATCCTTTGATGGCACAACTAGGCCATACTAATTTGACAGCATTATGAATCGCTATTTCAAAGTCTATCGTTATAATTTTTGGATTTAATATTAAATTATATTCATCACATTTAGTTGTTATAACACTTAATACTTTGAAATAGGTTTCTTGTTTTTTATCGGGTAATAAACAAAATACTAGTGGAACGTAGTGATTATTTATAAAACCATGTAAGGTGAATAATTGTAAAAAAAAATTTGGACAATATGAAAAGGTTCCGTCAATATACACTGTTTCACTTTTACACAGAAAGCTTAAATTCGTTTCGCACGAAAAAATAATTATATTTGAATTTATATCATTAATCATTAAAAAGTTCTCATTTTTAGAAGTGATGGGTTTTAAAAAATCAATAACGTCATGTACTTCACTTATGCAAGTTGGATTTGTTGGTAAAGTTTGACGCCTTGCTCGGTAAATGCATTTTCGAATGGCAGAAATATCTTGTGTATTTATATCGACATTAGTATTAGATGAATATACTTCAGACAATATAATTTTTTTTGGACGTTGACTTATATCTTCAATTGCTTTCCTTTTGCACGCAATTGAAATTTTTTGCCTATGGATTGTTTTGCATGGATCGTGAAAATGATCTCCTATATATAAATAATACGATATAGATATCATATATCGTGTGTCAAATTCACTGTTAAATAAATTTAAAAAAAATTACCTTTTCTTTTTACAATTTCGTCGTTTTTTTCATTGAGGTAAACACTAGCAGAACAATCTTTTTTGTAACATCTCCATCTGTTTGCGGTAAAATAATATTTAAATTGATCCAAAACTAACATTTTCTTACCACTTTTACTTTCTATGAATTCCATAGTAACTAACATTTTCTTACCACTTTTACTTTCTATGAATTCCATAGTACCTACTTATAATGTATATCAAAATCAAACAAAAAAAATAACAAATACGTCTAGGCCGTTGTAAGTATGAAACACTTGTGTAACTACGTCTACGTATTATTACTGCACTATGTTACACTGTCAGTGTGTCACTACAATATTATAGAATCTTAATGTATAAAATAATTTGTGATCGATAAGAAATTTATGGAGTACAAAATATTCTTATCTATATAGGTACTGTATAGTTTCAATCTTATCGATTTATATTCGATGATTCCATATTTAAGTTATATATACCTATATAATATATTATATTGTATGTATGTGTGCAGTGCAGAATCCAGGGGGGGGGAGTCAGGGATTATCCCTGGGCGTATAATTTTGTGGGTGTATTTTTAAGATTTTACATTTTTAAATTTTAAACTGAAAATGGAATTTAAAAGAAAAGTCGTAACTAATCACATTGATTTAAAATGGACGAATAGGTAGGCATCACAGTGGAAATACCCGTCCGCGAGTAGTGTACGCTACCATAGATTAATGTATACAACTATACAAGGGGAAGCTTATCAGTTATCTCTCGTTTGGATCTAACATTGCCTTGTACCTACTACCGCATCACGAGAACGTAGTTTCAGTAAATTAAAATTAATTAAAATATATTTACGATCCACGATGAACAAAAACAATTACAAGTTATTAATCATGTCGATTTTCCTTTTTTACCAAAAATATGGAATATATTATTATAATATTATTATCTTACCAAACCAATAATATTATGTATTTTTTATTTGAGTATAATATGTTCTTATATAATATAATATAAACCATGTACAATTATCTCAAGCTAAAACTTAAATATTCCTTAAAAATAATATGCATGATATGGAATATATTATATTCCATAATATATTATATACATCATATTATGGAATATATTATAATAATTTTACCATAGCAGGTAGTTGGCGGAAACGGGAATTGAACCTTTTTCAATTTGGCGGAAACGGGCAATGGCGGAATCGGTCATTTCAAATTTTGGCGGAAACGGTACATGCCCATTAGTATAGCTGGATAGGCAACAGTATTCTTCATTTTCTCTATGTGGTATATGCAATACCAATTGCCTAATTATGGGTGAAGGGGGAACAGGTTAGGTTGAGTTCATTGTTATACAACGATGTTTTAGATTCTGAGTGGAACGATGAATGTATTGATTTTACAATGATGTGTGTTTTTTTTTTTGTGTCTGTGTACACGATAAGTAGTCGAAATAATGCTTCGATTTTCAACTTCAGTATCTTGTTCGATTGGAAAGTGAATATCGTTGGTACATTGGGAGGGGGCAAGTGGCAAGAAAAACCAAAGAAAAATTAAGGAAAAACGGGAATTTGTACGCAAAATCGATTTTTCACAAAATTGAATTTGGTTTTTGGTGTAACTTTAAAAAAAATGACCGTAGATACATGAAATTTTGACTGAATGTTTATATTAGCATTATCTATACACCATAACATATTCAAAATATTTTGACTTATTTTGAGCTCTTTACGGACAATGTCAGTTTTAATTTTTTTTTAGTTTTTTCTCTAAAAATATCAATAAAATTTTATTTGTTGATTAAAAAAGCTTGAAAATTTAATAAAAAGCTCCTAGTATATTGTTTCAAAAGCAGATGAAAAATATTAAAAGTCATTAGTCACAGCTTTTTTTTATAAGCATTTAAAGTTCAAAAATTGACAAAATATGGAAAAATCACGAAATTTATCAAATTATTTTGAGTTAAGAATTCGTAAAAATTTTTCTTTTTAAATTTAAGATTTTAAAATGTAATACAAGATTCCTTATAAGATTATCTACCTTTATCAAACAA
>NC_042493.1:54943048-54966792 GCF_005508785.2 Acyrthosiphon pisum
ATTAATTTTTTACACTAAACACACGTTTGTAAGTATTGTAACTAACTCGGTAACTCGTTTGTGTAAAAAAGTTCAAAATCAAAATACACATAAATAATGATAAAATAAGGTTATCAATATTATCACGCAACTAACTGAATTCTACCATACAATATAAAAAATAAATAATAAAATACCAATACCACAGATTTCTAAATAATACATTAGCATGAATTGGAGGGAAAATAGTGTAAATACCGAAATTCCTTCTATGAATTGCAATAGTTTAAGATATTAAACATAATACCTTCGTAGGTATTTGATTTTCTTATTATATATTATGCTTAAATTATAAAAATATAATTTGTTTTTGTAAATATATTATAATAATTATACCGGCCCTGCCGGCCCTCACAAGAACCGGCCCATCGGGAAGTTTTCCGATTTCCCGATAGGCCAATCCACCCCTGACTGGCAGAAAACATTTTCAGCGGGCCAATAGATATCAAATTATATTATGTTGTACCCAGGGGCGGATTTACCCATAGGCCACCGAGGCACGTGCCTAGGGCGCAATATTTTTGGGGGCGAAATTTTTTAGTTAATTTTTACTTTTTAGTTTTTCATAATTTCATAATTATATTTACCTAAATTTATATTTTATATTAATTTTTTTTTTGTATACAACTTGCATGAAACTGGAATATGGCTTACGTAGTCACGTCGCAATAACATTTTAATTTATAATCTATAATAACCTTGCGTTTGAGTTTAATCTCGCGGCTGGCGCGCTTCGTGCCGCGCCGCGCCGCCACCGCTAGAGGTTCGACATGGACACTCGACGAGGCAGTTGCCTATGTTAATGCATGGGAGGTGGTATACAGGTGTGCGGCGTAAACACATACACTATTGTGAATGGCGCATGCGCAAAACGCCAACCAAGACAGTCAAATATACTGCCTCGGGCCGCCGGGTACATTGTATATATAGGCGCTCTACTAGCTAGGTGGAGAACAGCCTGCTCGCACAGTGCTTAGCAAGTAAATTATTTGATATTAACTGGAATGGCCCACCTCACCCCGCACCCGGTGACAGCACCACAATAAGTGTGCGCGGGCGCTCGGGCACCAAACTATAGTATATTCTTAGAGTACGGGAATTAATTCTGGAAATCAGATGTCTTGATAAAGTAATTATTAATAATAATAAACATTGCGACGACGCGCGACGCTGGCACTGTCGCCCGTCTCCTGCAAAGTGCATACTGCTCAGAAATCTTAAGGTGGGATCACACGGCGCGTTGCGCGTCGCGAGGAGTGTGGAGCGTGATATATACCGCACACGCCGCTTAGTAAAACCGACGCGCCGCACCAATTTTTCTTTGGCGCGGGATACAGAGACCGACAATTGTCGTGAAGAGACGCGCCGCGTGCAGCGCACAAAAACTTTGCCGCGCAACACGAATCAAATGGCGCCAACTATACCGCGTTATATCACTCCACATGCCACGCGACGTGCAATATAGATTTCATCCAATTTTTTTAGTTTTGTTTTATTTCATGGAACATACACCCCCCTCCCCCCGTGAGAGCACGCCAATGCATGAGGCGGAAAAAGTCCGCCCATAATTGTACCTACTATAGTTATTACAGAACATTTTTTCTGGCTACTCACAAAAATTAGAATCTTTATATTTTCCATCTAATAGGTAATTTAATATATTATTATGATATAATATAGTACTGATTTAGTACTTAATTGTTTTGATTTCAATATTTATAGACACTATTATACCTAAGAACATTGTATATAAAACAAATCCTGAAATCCTTAGTCACACATGATTACATTAAATATTTAAAACCAAACATTTTTATATTTAATTTAAATAATATCACACGGCCATACTTGCCAATAATTATTAAGAGTTAAAACCAATTAAAAATAAATAATATTATTTTTCGGCGATTGTAAACTGCGCCCAACGCACAGGTAAACACGAAATCATACATGTAAACTGCGCCCGAGTTCTTATCGTGTGCAAAAAGGTGATATGTAAACTGCGCTCGAGTTTTATCAAATGTAAAAAGGTGACATATGTTACATAATATGTAAACTGCGCCCGGCTAAACTTTTAAAAATTGAATAGCTATATTTTTGCCAAATTAAACAAAATTACAGAATTACTTATCTAAAACTACAATCTTTAATATAAGTATTTAATTCGTTACATCCATAATATAGCATCAATAATTAATAGAATAAAATTAAAAATTAAAAAAATATATAATCTTAAAAAGTACAATGCAAGAGCTTTTAAATTAGAAATGCAACTGAAAACAACATATTTCAACTCCTTGTTGTTTATTAATAAAAATAACTCATCTCTATTTGTTTGAACATCGCGTTCGTCAAGAATTAATTGAACTTCTTCGATTGATTTAGGGAATGGAGGCAATGTCTTTCTTCTAGCATTATATATATTTCTTTTTATATTACGTACATCACTTACTTGCAAATGTTCCGTTAGTGGCAAATTTTTAATAGCGTTACAAAATATTTTACTTGGTTTGGTACATATATCTTCAGTTGCCTTGCGTTTCACAATACCAGTCACGAATTGTTTTTGGAGGTTTTGATCACTTAAAGATTTATGTTTATGGTTTAAATTTTGTTCAGTGATTATTTCGTCATCACCTACCGTTTTCAAAAATGCTGTGCAAGTTTTAACTGTACATCGCCACTTATCCTCACCCGAACTCAGAGGCCGATTAGTTTTCCGAAATTTAAATTTTTCAATTATTTTCAAGCTTTTTCCGCGCTGCGAAACGAATTGTTCAGCCATCGTGACTTCACTGATTAAACTGAATACGATATGTACTAAGTAGCCACATGCCGGATGTAGTGATTGATAACCATCAGTAGATACCGTATTACTGCAATAACTATTCGATAACGTGTTGGTATTTTTAGACAACACTATAATTTCTGTGATATAATTGCAAAAGTACACAAATCATAGTGACTTTAATAATTCAAAAGTTTTATATATTTTACAAACGGCGCACAGCTGAAGTTGTAAGTACCTTTTAACATAGATACAAATTTGGGCGCAGTTTACATTATACCTTTTTAATATGGATAAAAATTCGGGCGCAGTTTACATTATACCTTTTTAACATAGATAAAAATTCGGGCGCAGCTTACAAAAAAAAAGGTCATTTGGGCGCAGTTTACGTATGCCCTTATTTTTGCTTGGAGCAGAAAAATTATAGGTATGCATACATTGCAATACCTCAAATCAACACGTACTTACCTATAAATTAGGTATTCTGATATTTTTTATCCAAATTCCTACCTACTTAAGAGATTATTTATAATATCTAATTATTATTCTAATATTTTACTTGTCTACGGAATACGTGATGCCCGTGTGTGTTGTCTCCGCCTTACAATTAATGATTATTTGTATGTAATGAATGTCGATTATTATTTGTTATCAATAAACATATTATATCATATTATTATAATTTTTGTGATAAATAGCAGGTTTAATTTTGCTGTCGCTGTCCATCGTCCAATGTCAAATTGGACTTTTTCATTATTAGCTTTTGATAGAATAACTTAAACACAATATTATCAGTCGTTACACCGTACTTATCGTTTTCTCAACATTTCTAATATTGTTGTATGCAATATCATTCAGAAAATCTGACAATACATTAAAATGTATTAGAACAAGGTACGGTTAGTTAATGTTCTCTGACGGTTCTACATCACCGAGACATATAATTTAGTAAGGTGTTACCCTCTGTCAAGAATACTCCAGTTCCTTGTGGTTTAACCAACTTCACCAGACCTAACCATTTCGGGGCGAACCCAGTGTGAAACCGCTTCTCAACACTTGACTGTGGATGCGCTTTGTAATATACCCAATACCCTACTGACTGACAGGTTTTGGGGGCTTCGTTGCTGGACAAAACCGAGTAACCTCCCCTTTTCCACGGGAGCATCATCCGTTTTCTCGGGAGAATCTTCGATTTTTATCTAGGGGTCCGTTCTACTCCGGAGAACTCTGGATCATTTTTGACTGTGATTTTTCAGCCAGCTCGAGCTGCCAAACTCCGGGGGTCTTGGCCTCCTGGTAAAACATTATTTTGGCCGGTGACTATCCGGTGTTTAGGTTTTCTCTGTGTCTTACGGTGAAAAACAAGTGTGGCTGGTTGACATCCCACAGATAATGAGGCTTATCAACAAGTAAGGTTCGCCACCCTTTCTTCAACTCTTGATTTTACCTTTCTACCTGGTCGTCCATCCTTCCCCTCCTACTTTTTGAGTTCCTCTCCGATTGCCTTGGAAACGAACTGCGGGCTATTATCTGACAATGATGCCGTCGGGTACCCGAACCGTGAGAACAATTCCCGTTCGAAGGTGTCCACAGTCGATTTGGTAGACGCCTTTCCTAAGGGGTAAACATCTACCCAGTGACTGTAACAATCAATTACCACCAAAATCACCTTACTGCGTCCGTGGGTATGGGCCCATAAGATCAATTCTCAACACCTACCAAGGTTGACGTGTGACTTGGGTGCCCATCCGATCTTTGGATTTGCGATTTAGTGGTTTTACAGACGCACAGACGTGGCACGCTCACACGTTGTTACACATTGCTTCTCGCATATCCGTCAAAAAGAAACGACTCTATATGCTCGGTATGTTTCTTTCCCCCATGGGTGATATACTGCTTTGTGATCCAAGTCAGAGCGACTACCTCGATTCGCGATGGATTGAGGATGACGGTAAAACACCTTGTCCCGGATGACATACAATTTCCGAAGACGACCGAACATTACACCGTCCCCGGAGAGTTTAGCAATTGTCTCTCGTATATTCGGATCATTCTATTGCCACTCTTGGACAATGTGATGTCACATTTCCGTCATCCTTCTTCGACTGGACCTCTCAACTCTGAGTGATCATTGATCCGGGCCGAATCACTGAAGAGTCGTGAATATTGTTCTCCAACGATTCTTCGTCTACGCCTTATAGTATTCGGTCCAATCGGACAACGTAATAGCTTGTAGGCTGCTCTCTATTTCGGGCACATGCCGGATTTTGAAATCAAAATCTCTGAGCTGTAACGCCTATCGCGTTAGTTTGCTTTTGGTACAACGATCTTGCTGGAACGATTGGAGTGCCACGTTATCCGTACATAGTATAAACTTACCGGATTCAAGATATGGCCTGAACCGATCAACCACCCATACTATGGCTAAACACTCACGTTCAATTCCCGAGTATTTTCCTTGAGCTAGATTGAATTTTTTGCTGGCATAGGACATGCTTTTACTTCCACCACTCTCCCTTCACTGGACGAGCACGGCACCAACTTCCGACTTCGCTTGCGTCGGTCTGTAGATTGAATGGCTTACTCGAAAGAAGGAGGTAGAGTGGTGGTGTGGACACCAAATACTTCTTCAACTTCCGGAACTTCTCTCAATCAATTTCTGACTAACAGTATTTGGGTCTCTTTGGCGTGAGCTGTGCTCTGATATTGGCGTAGTGTGGTAAGAGCTGGCTGTACCAACCTTAAAGCCTAACACCCGCAACACATATTTTGTCATCTTTGGAAGCGGTAATTCTTGAATCCAAGCCTGGGCACGTTAAAGATAATTTTTAACTGAGTTAAGTTAAGTTATTATTTTTTTTTTTATATAATATCTCTATAAATACCCAGTAATATGGTTTAAATAATAAAAATCATAAATATTATTAAACTCAGGAAATAGTCAATAGCTTTTCTATACATGGGTACTGAATTAATAGAATTATGAAGTAGGTACGAAAAAAATTCAATTGAAAATTAAAAATAAAAAAAAATGTATGAAATTTTCGACTTTTACAGCTAAGAATTGAAAATTTAAAACAAGGTTCCACATAAGTAGTTAATTCTGTAACCAACAAATCCAAAAATACACATAATCGCAGTTTTTACAGTAATTTTAAATTTAAATTTGGACGACATTACATATTAAATAACCAATAATAACAATTTTAGTTATTTTTTTGTAATTTTATAATACTGGTTCAACTTACTGACTATCGTATCAATAATAAGTAATAACTATATAAATATCCTAGACTGACAAACTTTCTCCGCTCAGAATCGTTTTTAGTATACAATGATATTATATCATTGAATTCAAATTTAATACCACCCATTAGAGTGACCCACTTGTAACCTACTGTACAGCAGAGCAACATCAACTTACTCACTTTTTTTTTTAGTTTCATTGAATACTTACACACAATTTGAATTATTTCCGTTGCGTAAAAGCATGTGGGTATCTACAATGGTTTTAAAATATTTGTAGCAATAAATTTCAAATAATATGTACCTAATTAAACGTTTTATTTTCCGGTATGTCTCATTATTGTGTGTAAACCAGTTTTATCTATACTGTGACCCATATATTCTGAAAATAATTCGAACCAATAGTATTTGCATATAAATTTTAAGGAGAGGGTATATAAGATAGGAATGATTTTTTGTAACGATTTATAGTTGTTTTAAAATCACCACAAAATCTTACAGTGTCGTCTCCTTTAATATTAGTTCAATTGGAGTTGCCTACTCACTATGTCTGAGTATAATATAGTAACCTACTCTATATTATCAGGTGCATGCTAAGAGCACATAAACTAAATAGTATTTAAGCCAGCCAATAGAATGTGTTCACTGAATTGGCCACTCTCGTATATAGGTATTAAAGGCCTCAATTTATGGTTCTCTACATTAAGGTATAAGGTGTACAGACTTTAAAATATATTAGACCTAATACATACCTAAAAACTATAGAACATATTACTTGACCACGCATTATATAGCCCCTGCGTTTATATGAAGTATTAACTATTAAAGCCGTAAAATGAAAAAGAATGAAATTAAATGTGGAAAAATCATGGAATAATAAACGACACAAATTTACATTCGATCATTATGAAGATGTCAGTGCACTATTCGTTTTCTCTCTCTGGCCTACGCGCAACATGGACAAAACGCATTTGCGCAAAGTCATTTGTTCTATGCTTTTAAGTAATCTTAGAGTAAAGTCACTAATTACAAAAAAGATAGAGAATAATATTTTTGAGGGAATGACATATCGATTTATCTAAATATTGTCTCAAAACAATTTTAACATCATTTAAATTTACAAAATGTTTTTGTTTATTTTGAAAGTCGAATATAAAGTCAAATAATAATAAAATATAAAATCGATGTCATTCCTTCAAAAATATTATTCTCTATCTTTTTTGTAATAGGTGACTTTACTCTAAGATTAATCAAACGCATAGAAAAAATGATTTTGCGTAAATGCGTTTTGTCTGTGTTACGTGTGAGCCAGAGAGAGAAAACAAATAGGGTGCTGACATACTCTTATTGACATAGTATTATAAGAGACGCCCTTTAATAAACCGGTAGGGGAAGTTATTCGACCGGCGAGTTAGCCTGAGCTTGTATTCTAAGAGCACGTGTACCTACATATCGCTCGTATATTAGCGTCATAACTCATAATATAAGATAGCCATTGTGATATTGTATTCTTGTCACTCGCATACCTTGTAATTATGAGTCTATTCTATTGGGAAGCAGATTAACAAAACGCGCTCTGGTGGAAACAATTTGTACCTTCTGATTCGGGATGTATAGATATAGTTTTATATTGGTTATTTTACTTTTTATAATAAATTAATTTTGTTATCGAAACTTTATACGCTTTTACAGATAACTGTAGGTATACGTTGGTAAGTACAATTTCTACTAATATTATCAAATACATTCAAATGTACTTCACTTAAAGCAAAATGTATGCGAAATGTTGGGAAAATACATATAATCTCCCGACTAGAGTCCCGACTCCACGTAGGGGGAACCCGCCTCACCATCAGTACGATAGGCGTCGACAGCGCTCCCAGTGTTAATCTGTCTTCCCAGATCCGTAAATTTAAGTTGTAACTAATTAATGTCTGATTGTGTTTCTCAACCGTTGACCGTTTCTTTCAGCTTATACTCGCTTAGTATAATCGAACCTTTTAAATATAACCTTTTCAAGAGTATATTATACCTATAGGTTAATAACTATGTTCGCCCCAGATATGGATGGTGAAATTAGATTCAACGATATAAGTATTTGCAGAAACCTCTTTTGGTAAATTTAAATTATTTGTTTATAATAAATGATGGTAGGCAGTTAGATACATTATAATATTATTATTTTTATTTTTACAGTAAAATATGCAGTATTTTGATGTGCCAATTACTAATCGCAATAGCATTTGTGACTATGGCAACTTTCCATGATCCCACAAGACTTTATATAAAATTTCATCCATATATTAGTATCATCGCAAGTATTATAACTTTAGGTATTTTAATAGGGCTCGCATGCAGTAAAAATGTACGCCGCAAGAGTCCTATTAACTTTATTTTCTTGTTTATGGTAACACTTGTATTATCATTTTTATTAGCAACATTTGTGTCTCGTTACTATCCCGGACAAGTACTTTTGGCTCTCAGCTTTTCTTCTTTGATATGTTTTGGTATCATAATATTGGCTTTACAGACTAAAATAAATTTAACAATGATGGGTGGTTTCTTAATGATAGCTCAAATAGTTTTACTGGTTGCATTTATTGTTACTTTATTTTTCCCTGAAATAATTATTAAATTAATAATTGCATGTGTGGGGGTAATAATATATTCTCTATATCTTATTTATGTCATCCAAATTGTGGTCAACGGTGACCATGAATATTATATCTCTCCTGGCGATTATATATTAGCAACATTCGCTATTTATATAGACCTAACGAACACTTTATTAAATTTATTTACAATGATATTGCTTGATAATTAAACATTTTTTGTGTAATGTGTAAAGATTATAAATAAAATAATAAAACTTTTGAATGTTTACATAAAATAAAAATGTTTAGAATACATTTTGGTTTTTATTTTTATGAGTTCCTAGTTTTAATAATATTTAATATATTTATATTTTTTCTAACTAAATATTTGTAAACAAATAATATAAAAAAAATATTTGAATACACCTGTTTAATAATTTATGAAATTAAATACTTTGTGTAAAGCAATTATATGTATTTAAATAGGAATGATTCATTTTGTGGAAAAAAAATATAATTTTTAAAGAATATATATATTTGGTAAATGAGCATTCTTAAACATATTATATATTTTATACCTACTAATATTATAATACTACTTAATAATATAAAAAAGTTATAATCATGTTTGTAAAATATAATATTGTAATACTTTGTTGATATCATACATTGGTGTCAATACACATTTTTAAATAATTTAAAATATTTTCTCAATAATCTTTGATATGTTCTTATGAACAAACTAAATAAACTAAAATTTAATTTTATGAATATTTTTCATTTAAAATTTAAGATAATTGGTCATATACAATCATTATAAAAATATAAATTTTGTTAAGTATTTTTCGAGGTATTTTTTGTATTAAATAATCTTGGAACATCCAAGTTAAACAATACATTTTGTTTTTAATATTTTACATTATTTATTCTTTTGCCTGATTGTTCCAATTTGAAAAAGTACTTTATGGTTTATATTGTTTTAAAGGCAATAGGTATCTGTATTTGATAAGTAGGCATCTACAATTTCACATGAAAACTGTATACAATTATATAGGTATATTTGAGATTCTGTGTGAGATGTGAACCTCTTGGAATAGGAAACAACACATGTTTCAATGTAAATAGTAAATTATCTATTGGTAAATTATACAGTAAAACTTCCATATAAAAAACTTCCATTTAACGAAATATTTTTGAGAACCAATCCAGATGTATTCAATTCTATTTATCAAAAGTCTCTAATTTGTTTTATGTACCATATGTCTGTTATAATATCATATATAGAAGTTTCACTGTATATTATGTTGAACAAATAAATTCTTTAAGTAACTAAAGATTGGAATTTTGAATTGATGTAATACAGTTAGTGTAAATAGTACTTCACCTACCTACCAGGTACTTAAATGAAAAAGTTTAGATTTTCCATTTATTTAAAACATACACATTGCTTAATAGTCTAGTTCATCTATCTTTTGCATTAATTCATCGTTTACTGGCTTGGAACTATGTGGTCTTTAATTTTGTATCGCTCTATTACTGGAACCAATTTGTTTTTATTTTGATTTAACTACATACGAATATTTAGTTCACAGCCATAAGTATTATGATAGGTACATAATACTGTTTGGGCTCAATTTTAATTTGCATTATATAAATGTTTGTCTTTTGGTAAGCCAGTGAAGGATCATTTGCTGAATGTTGAATAACATGGCGATACTTATTTATTACCTATTAATTTATTTTTCAATACGAGACGTACCCATTCGATAGCAGAACAGTATAGAATGAATGCGTTACAGAAATTATAGGCTTCATACTTGGACGAATTGTTCTTGTGGGCCTTTCCAAGTGAGCTAAATCACTTATTTGTCTTATCACCATCATAGTCCTTGACAGATGCGCAATATATAATATACATTATTAAATTGTTGGTTTATTTAGTAACAAAAACACAATTGTTAAAACTTAAATAAAATATTATCATATAATAAAAATCAAAATAATAAATTTATAATATTGAAAATTGAACATTTCTAAATTTTATAATTCTTATTTCCGTATCAAATACACTATTTAAGATAAAAATTTATTAGATTTATTAACAGGTACCTATATAATATGTCATATTACTATTATTCAGAAATTATAAAGTTATAAGTTAGGTATATTGTATTTATATTTAAATTTTAAGATACCTTAAACCGTGATAAAATATATTCAATTATCAGTATACTCAATACTCAATGTAGGTATGTTTGATTACTCTTATCAACCTAAGCAACCTAAGCAAACGACATAAATACGACTCCTATAGTCCTATCGCACCACCGGTGTATAAAACTATAAACACGTATAATATTGGCTGGTAAGTAGGTCCGTTAGGCAGGTATAGAATGTTCACAGTCTGAAACTCTCTAAACAAGGCCATAAATTAGGTTTTGTGGACTACGATGGAAGTGGATTATGTGAACAAGTGAACTACTTAGCACCGATCAAACGTACAAAATAAATTCCACTCAGCGGATCTATTAATTATATTATAATAATTTAATTGTGTCAGTCTAAGATAATATACTATGGGTGGAGCCCAGTTACCCATTTTTCCTGTGCAAATAATTGACGCACATAATATTATTATATGCGACGAGTCTCTCGATTAGACGCACTATAAACGCACGCGTAAGTATAACTTGATAAATATTAAATAATGATTAATTATCAATAATATGATGATGATTTAAGATGGGTCCGAATCCGAAATCCGAATTCCACTTCAAATTCATTATCACGGTTGGACACTCGGACTCACGGTTAGTCGAGTAGTTAACCGTGCTCGGATTACAGCCTCTGATATGAAACACAATAATAATATTATGTTTTATATCTTTGGGTTAGTATCACAGTGTTATATTATATTGAATTGATAACCGTGAAGGCACGAACCGTCCCGGGTCGGCCGCTCGACAGTGGTTACTGGTCAGTATCGCGGGAAGACTCTTGCAGTGCGTACGTTATTTGTCGCTGTCTCTCTTGTTTCCATATTTTTGTTATTTAAAATTCAAATTATGAGTGATAACGGTTTTAACGATACATTACGTGATTTAAACAACATGGTATGATCGCAAAAGTCCAGATTTTGTCCAAGTCCACGCAATACGTCACTTGCTTACCCGTATTATCATATTGTCATTAAAATATTATTTCTACTATACACTACTCGACATCACTGGCTCACCGAAGGATCTGACAGTCAAAAAGTTACGATCATACCTTGTTTTTATATCATGGATACATATATTCCGGTGGCCTTCGACGCTGGATCTCGTTCAATACGTTTTGGGTTCTGCTATGACAGAACGCCAAGCTCAGATATACCAGCCGTACTTGGTGACATGTTGGATGGCAAGGAGTCGGTCGTACATACGAATCGTATCGGGGAGAATTCAACGTATAAAGTGGATACCAACACTTTGTGCGTCCCGCGTGAAGGTAAAACGATTTTAAACGAATCCCTGATGAAAAGTTCGATTTGAAAACAGTCAGATATGAAATTTCCTTAGTCATTTTTCTACCATCGCATGCAGGGGCATCAGTGAGGGTTCAGGAGGTCAGCTGACCCATAGTTTTTTTTCTCAGTTAAATTAAATGTGGCCCTTCAAAATGACAAACTAGGTACATACATTTTTTTTTTTTATTCGCTTGGCAAGTCCGTATGCACATTTTTTAAGTCGTTCTAAAAGTATGAAAATACAAATCATTTGATTATAAAAATTTTAATTTTAAAAATTAATTAAAATACCTATACATTTAATTTTCTTTTAAATAATACCTATATTTTCTTATTATTCATTATGCTTACAATTTAAAATATACCTAATTGTTCCATAGAAACATTTTAAAATTATAGACATATATATAAGTCAATACAAAAGTCAAAATACTAAGTCCGAAATTACAGATAATTCAATTCCCAAAATTAAATTGTTTTTATGTGATTAATAAAATATAACTGGTGATACTAGTGATTATCTACTTATCTACCTATAGCCTGTAAGACTGTACCTACGATTATAATATTGAAGAAAAATAAATATATTGGTGTTTTAATTACAAATTTTTATATTTTGTACACAAGGTAAAAATAAATGTTTTTTATCTAACATTTTTCAAATCTGACCAATTACACGTTAAACAAATATTGCTTAAGTCATAAGAATTTTTTTTCGTATTTTTCAATTTATGTTTACTTTTTAGGGATGGAACTTATAAACATTATGGACAAAGGCTTAATCCAAGATTGGGATGCATTTGAAAACCTTATGGAATATGCCTACTCATCATGCTTGTTTACCGATCCTAAACTTCATCCCATTATATTTACTGAATCGCCAATGAATACTGACAAAAATAGAGAAAGACTAATGGAGTTGTTGTTTGAAAAATTCAATGTGCCAGCAATGATGCTTTGTAAGAACTCTGCAGCAGCCGCTTTTTCTTGTGGCTTACAAACAGGTATTGTTGTTGATAGTGGTGCTACACATACAACTGCGGTCCCAGTATATGAAGGAAATGTAATAACTGGTGCTATTGTCAGTTCTCCTATGGGAGGAGATTTCATTCTCAATAAATGTGAACAGTATTTGTCTGTAAGTAAAATCCTTATAACCTACATATTTGTGTAATATAATTTTTATTTGACAATTTTTTATAGGAAAATAATATTGACGTGATTCCACATTATCTTATTGCCAAAAAACAACCGGTAAATGCAAAAGAAATACCAATATGGTCAAGAAAAAATACAGTCCCTAATGTAACGAATTCTTGGCATAACTACATGTGCAAATCAGTTGTTGAAGACTTTAAGCATACCGTGTTAGAAGTAGCTGACCGTGATGCTATATTATCAAATCTTCCAACTTGTCATTATGAGTTTCCCAATGGCTACAATCAAGTAATTATTTGAATCAATTATCAACAATTTTAAATGTATATATAATGTATATAAACAGTGAATGGAAAAAAACATTACTGTGAATAATTATGTTTACACAACTTAAAATGTCAAAATTCAAAAGGTTAGGTTATATTTTCTTAAAAATCATATTAATTGTATATTAAAAAATAATTATTGTATTACACTCTTAAGTTCTACATTCTTAGGAAACATAATCTTTTTTGATATATTTATCAAAGAAAATAAAGGTAGCCCATTTCATAAGTGACAAAAATTAAACAACATAAACTATTAAAATTAAAATTTTTTTAATGGTCCTATTATGTTGTACATCAACCTCAAACCGATATATGCTGATAAATTATAAAAAAATAATTTTTTTATCTTCTTAAAAGTTGTATGTGTTATCTGATTACAGTGAATTAAAATAATAATTACAATGAAGATAATTAAACTATTGGTAACAATATTATTATTAAATTAGTACAACATCAGATTTAATTTTTAATAAAAAAAAATATAAAATTTATTTAATTTTGATTTTAGAACTTCCAGTAAAAACTATTACAGATTAACAATTCAAATATTAAATTAACGGATATTAAGATTTTGTCTGTGCGGTATTTTTGTGAGAGTTGGAAGACTTGATTATGTGGCGATTTAGAATGGATTGGTAGAACTGGTATCCCTTAAAGCTGGCCTATGATCCTCGGAACAGTCGACCCATTTATCTGGACGGAGCGATTCTTGGTAGAGCTATCTAATTCATTAGCTTTGCCACATTTGACATAGCGAGATGGATGATGGCAGTAATTTTGCGTGTGATCATAGTATTGACAATTAAAACATTGTGGCGGACCTATGTTGTTTTCTTTGGTTTTTCTATTTTTACTTTCATATTTAGTAATGAGATGATGTTGTAGATTTGGTTGTTGTTACCATTGAGTTCGAGGTCAACATAAAATATTGGGAGAGGACATTTATTTTTTTATTCATTGCAGACTATGTGTCATTCTTTCGATAATGCGGTCGAAATGTCATCACTGAGGGTGGACTGATGGAGGTTTCTATAGTAACGATCCTGAATGGACGCTGACAGTCAGGACTAAAAGTATGGAAACTAACGTTAGTTTGCATCAGATAATTAGCCAAAGCGTTGAAATTATCACGATCATTGGGATGAACGATAAAGTATGAAGAAGTAGACTTACATGCATACCTGTTAGGACTGACGGTCTTAACAACCTTTGAATGTGGACAAGTTTTTGATGAAGAGAGGCGAATCCCAGCCTAGGCCAGTCCTTAGGGAGAGATAGATGTTTAACAGTATTGTAGCAAAAGGATAGAGTCGCATCAAATACAGAGTCTAGTATTTATTGAGACGAGAATAGCAAAACGGTTAGGTTAGGTAAAAGGTTTGGTATTTTTCCCCTCGTGAAGAGATGAATACTGGATAATATACGTTTTGATGACGTAGGTGTACGAAGCGGACTATTAACGGAACAAACCATAAAACTATATACGTTGAAAACGATCATGAAATTTACATAATTAAAATGCAGATAACGGAGCTAATGTAAGAGTGTGCGTTTGTGGTGAACTTTATAGCCAGACTGAAAAATATAAAATAATTATTGTTTATATTTAGGTATACTATATAATATTTAATAATAATATAATATAATAGATTTTATACATTTTAGGAATTTGGCAGTGAAAGGTTCAAAATACCGGAATTCTTATTCAATCCTAATGAAAGTGGTGACTTAACATCCCTGAGTGAAATTGTCCACCTTTGTGCAGAAATGTGTAGTAATTCAATAATAGACGAATTATATGCCAATATTATAGTTACTGGTGGAAATTCTTTAATAAAAGTAAGTTATTGAAATTTATATAAAAAAAGTTGTCTAATATTTATAATATCTATTTATAGGGTTTTCCTCGGAGATTGCATTTAGAAATTGCTGCTAATTACAAAAATATTTCCAGAGTGAAATTGACTGCACCTATTGATTCATCTATTAGGCGATTTGGTGCATGGATTGGTGGTGCATTATTGGCCACTACTGCTAAACTTAATCATTTGTGGTTCAGCAGCAATGATTATCATGAAAATGGGGCTAATGAAATCAGTTTGTACCTGACTCATTAGTTTATTACTAGCAAGTCCCTATGATATTATTTAGGCACGTCTAGCTGCACCATCTATTGTCATCAAGAACATGGTTTCTAAATTCTTGTTGTCTAACAAAGTATGTTTAATCTGTGGTTATACTTAATATTTTTGTGTGTTGAGTTTTAATGTTTTTTTTTATTATTATTTTTCAGTGTTTAAAAGAGCAAACACACAAAAAAAAACGTTCATTGAATTATTTATGCTAATTTTCGTTACGTGTATCCACTGTAGTTACAACGGGGCGGCGCATTGATAAATTTTGATAGACATTTTAAATATTTAAAAACATTTATTACCAATAATTGTATTATTCTTAGATAACTCAAACTCTCTCAATGGTCCTTTCAACTTCGAGTTGACCACATTCGACTGTATTATGAATATATTTTATTTTTATTTATTTTCCTCACATCCTAATGTATGTTTACATTCGTATTTGCTTTTGATAAAACTTTTTTAAAAAAATATTATTTTTATCTTTTGTTTTATATAATTACCTATATTTAAGTGAACATAATAGATTTTTTAAACTTTCAATGATAAAATATGATTCAAATTGAATGTTTATATATTCTATAAGTCTTCCTATGATTTTAATTTTTACTAGATATAATTTTTTTGTGTAATATACTAATATATGTACATATTGAAACTAAAAATTAAAATCAGTAAAATAAGGTATTTACAATGATTTAATGATTGATTCAATTAAATATAATATATTATTAATTAGTTTAAGAAATGAATTTGTTTTATTTTAATTCCTAGGTGTTAATTACCTGGGTCACACGTCAGAATATAGTCATTGTGAAACTGTAAATTTTTTTTTTTTAAATAACTTAACATTTCATTAAAAATTCATCCTATAAGTTATAATACTTCTCTTTGTTGCATACTAGCTGTAGTAGTTTAGGCAATTTTATATTTGTTTTAACTAAATTATTTAACCAAGGAATATTTTATTTGAAGTCATTGTATTCAGTGTGATTCAACACAAAAAAAGTAATTTATTAGTCCTAACACTTAAACTACAGTTAAAGATAATTTGCTTAAACACAATTTTAACATATTAAAATATTATTGTTAAAATTAAATTTAAAAATTTAAGTTGTTATAATAAATATTTTAGTTACTTAAGTTATTAAATTAGTTAGATATTTAACTTACCTACTGGTTAAATAATAAAGTTGAAAAAAAATTACATTTTTAACTATTCAACCTATTATATAATAACTAAAATATTGTTATATTAAGTCATCCACAGAATAGAAAATTGTCAGCAAATTCATATAAAAAATATAATAAATAATTTAACCAATGTCTTAATTAAAATTAATAATTTATTGTTACATGATTATAGTTGCCCCCTGTTGTACTGAAGTTTGTATAATATGTTTTCCCCACAGAATCTGATAACGATTGGTGGCCATTTTATTGGAGACTTTATTTTAAATGTATGGATTACAGCAGTCAGCTATCTAGTATTTTTATATATCTGATATATATTTTTATACATAAAAATACTTTATAGCTGAGTTAGCTGACTGCTGTAGTCCATATGAATAAAATAATCTCTCCAACAGAATGGCCGCCAATCGTTATCTCAGAGGTTGTGGCAATGCACATAAAGCACCCACGCTCAGCAAACTCTGGTCGTTCGCCTCAACTGGCTCCAGGTACCAACGACTAAACCGCGAAGTGCACTGCTACAGTCTACTCAGTCACGACAACCACATATCACACTAATATAGAAACGAGGTTCGAACACCAGACGAATGTCTTCACGGACGCTGGCCAGTCAAACTTTTGTGCCTCTCACCAAAAGGTTAACTGTTCACAAATTAAACTGATATGGTAGGTGGTAACAGGGCCGTATCTTAGCTTTTTAACACCACGAGAAAATGAAAAAAATACGCCCATTTCAGGGTGATTACCAGAGTTAGTATATTTTTACGAAAAATCAAGTACACTCACACAGTATTGTGAGGACCAACTATATTTTATAAGGCCTTTCGCAATATACTAGACCAATAAATTATTTACCACAAATAATTTAAATTACTTTAATTTATAAATGAAACATTTCAAATTTGAAAATAATCAAGTAATAGTTTTAGAAACACTTCTTAATAGTGTATTTAATGCTAAAACCTTTGGTCAATATTATAAGTTTCTGGTTTAGAATGAATAATATTGATGATAATAACATGATTAACATGAATGAATTATTTATTAACAAATCTAGTTTAGGTAGGTATTCATTGCTAACTTTTAATATAAAAAGTTATGTAAAAGAACAATATTTAATTTACAACATAAAAATATTATACATTTTTAATATTTGTTACAACTTACAATCAAGTACAATGAAATAATAATGTAATTATCTGCTGAAAATTGTAATATGTATAATGATAATAAAATTATAAAGAAATTTACTTAATCATGGATTATAACTTATGGATCAAATTTATATACTAAAATATCTCCATTCTACATTCTACATTTTATACATTTTCAAAATAATAAGAACCCGGTTGTCTATTTGACTTCTTGAACTATACAAATAAATTATTTGAAAAAATCGTTTATGATGAAAAAAAACTAATCAAATAGAATATTAATTTCCTTTTAAATTATTTTAATATAATATGGAAAATATAATATTCAATCTGACTTGGGCTACATATCAATAGGATAGTATTTTTGTTTAATTACCTATTTAATTATGTTGTACTTTTGTACAATCAAGTTTACCAAGACAATTAATAGTAGCTATACTTGTACAGTCGACTCTTGGTAACTCGAACCTTGATAACTCGAAATTTTTGACAACTCGAACAAATAAAATTCCCATTCAAATAACAATAATACATTGAGATTCAATAACTCGAAATTTTTAGTAAGTCAAATTTATTTTTTCCACTTGAGCTTCAAGTTACCGAGAGTCGACTGTATTTAAAAAGCAAACACAAATAACCAATTATATTCCATTATATGTTCTTTTTCATTTATCTAGTGGCCATGGTGTAATTTAAAAAAAAGTCTAGTTTATAAAAAGGCATTAACTTTGTTAAATATAAAGAAAAAACTTAAGAACATGTAATTTAATAAATGGTCTGAAAACAATTAAATCAGTTGTAAGAAACATTTTATGAACGTAGTACGTTATTTTATGTAGTACCTATTTAAAAAAAAAAAACATATAATTGTTAATTTAAAATGACATACCTAACGAATAACAATTAATAGTGCCATTCTTAGATTAAGATTTAAATGCCTATTTACATAATATATAAAAAAATGTATATTATATATTAATATGTATATTGTATATATATTATATTCAAGAAAACGATTACTATAGGTACTGTAATATATCACTAAACTAAAGTATACATTAACTTTATGATAGACTATATTATAGACATGTAGGGGAAAGCGGGGTATTACCGATGTCCGTATGTGGGGTAAAACCGTATAATCGAGATTTTATTAATAATTGATATCATGGAGGAAAACTGAACACACTAATTTGAAGCTTTCTGTTTGTTTATTTATTGAATATGATAATATTGATTATGAAAAAAAATATTTTAAGTGTTTTTAATCAATTATTAAAATATTTTCAAATATTTAACAAATAAAAAATAGAATTAAAAAAAATTGTACAGATATGTTTTTATTATTATTCAATACCTTATTAAGTGTAATTTGCATTTCTAGTTTAGATACAGTAATTTATCTACTTAAAGTTTATTATAAAGCTCGATTTATTTTAATATTCGTGTTGGGGCAAAATCGTATGATTATACCACAGGATTACATACGGTTTTACCTCAGGTGCGGGTAAATTCGTATTTTTTTAAAAAAAAAGTAAAACACAATTTAAACACGTTTAAAAAAAATAAAACGTAAAAAAGTTTCAAATAAAAGTTATAGACCGTAAGTTATTCTATGTATACTAGTTTAAAAAATTGCATTATGTTAAAAATTACATGATTTATAAACCATGGAAGCTTAACCATACGGTACTGCCCCGCCTTCCCCTACACTCCCGCTGACAGTTGCGGACGAGTATTTCCACGGCACTGCGTACCTACCTATTTCATATTTGTCCTTTTTAATTTTTAAATCAATGTTATTAGTTATTACATATCTCGATTAAAAATAAAATTATTTTATTTTATTCGCTTACCTACCCAATATTACACATTTCCTGTAAAATTATATTTTGTAGTTTTGACTTTTGTTTTAAAGTTTATTTTCAATTTTCAATTTTAAAATTTAAAACCTTAAAAATACGCCCATGAAAGTTATACGCCCGTGGATAAATCCCCGAATCCCCCCCCCCCCGCTTAGATCCAGCCCTTGGTGGTAAGATACTATTTTGTTTATATTCACCTCTCAGATAACGATATCAGCCATTTAATTGGCGACAATAATAATACCAAAGTCGGCTATCATCTAGTATTTATTATACATCTGTAGTTTTTCCTATAGTATAATCATATTGCTGTTGTGGCTATTTAAATGCAAATAGCCTAATTACATATTAACTTATTGTTAATTATGTTGAAATTAGACACAATTCCTTTTTGTGAATAATATAATTCTAAGTTATGTTATTATATTACTTATAATGCTAAAATGAGGAAGGCAGATTAGCGATTTTTGAGAGGAAGATACTTCGCAAAATTGATGGACTAATATATGATCAAGATCTTCAAGGATGGAGAAAAAGGCATAATCAAGAACTGACGGAGTTTTTCAATAGACCAAGTATTATAAACGAGATCAAACGGAGTAAGATGAAATGGGCAGGCCACGTATGTAGAAAGCAAGTTTCAGTGGTTCAAAGAGTACTCCAAGAAAACCCAAGGAGAAAGAGACCACTGGGTAGACCAAGGCTACGGTCATAGACAAGTATATATAAGCTATATATAGGCTACGCTGGGAAGATGGAATTAAAAAAGATTTCTTAAGTGCTGGAGGAGTGGACTACGAAGACATGGATAGGAGGTAGCGGAGAATAGAGAAGAATGGGAGAGGATTTGTTCTATGACAAGATGGTCTCAAAGGCCTTAAAAAAAAAATGTAAAATGTTTTAATGCGTAACGCAATCACGTAGACCATGGTGACATGCAAATCTAATTATTATTCTTATTATGTATTAAACGTGTATTATAATAAAGTTTTCATTACAGTTATTAATCATCAATATGGTTTGGTTTTTCTTTTTAAAACAATAAATCATATTATAATATTGGAATTCTGATTCTGAAGTATAATAACGTTATAATAGAACTATGGAAATATCTTTAAATTATGTTTAATAAGATTCTTAAGAAACTTAACTCTTAAGAAAATTCATTTTTAGTTATTAAATACAATCTAAAATGTATGTTGTAATAGCTATTTTTTTTAAAGCCCTTTAAAGTTGCATCTCACAAATTAATTTTATAGCTTCAATTGATTTTAACAAACGAAATTGATGAGAACTTTGCTTTTCACTTAAGCGTACCTACATTTCAAAGATGAGTTATTGGAGAAGTTTACGACACTTTAGGGTGTGGTTAGAATGTTAGATTGTTATGATCGAATATTCGAATCATGATACTATAATTATCGTAAAACCCATATAACTCACTCTTTTTAACTGCTTCCTTTAAAAATAAAGGAAAAAGAAAATGAACGAATTCTTTATTTTGAGGAACGTGAACGAAAATTGCAGTTCCTTGAAATGTAGGTACACATTTTAAATTCTTATACAGTTTTCTTTGTTTTTACGCGTTAACAAGTAAGAAGGTATTTTTTAGCGAGGCTGGGCATTAACGAGTTAAAAATTAAAATTAAGTTAAAACGTTAAGTTAATTTTAATTAAGTTAATTAACTCGTTACTTTTTTTTTTCAAATTAACTTTTAACTTAATAAGTTACTTTTTTTCAAGATTAACGTGTTAACTTCAAGTTAATTTTATTTAAAAAATATCTAAATTAAGTTAATTTTCGTCCGAAGAATAATGCAAATTTTTTAATGTGTTTTACTTTGATGTATCATTTTAAATTTCCCCACTAATTTTCTTGGACGTAAAGAAAAACGGAACTTTTCTCCTTTACGGAACACCCCTTTTTTTGGGTTTTTTTTGGGGGGACTTAGTCATTTTTTGGGTAAAAAAAATGTTGGTGAAATCAGAATTTGGCGCACGAAGTTATTCTCGAAGTTATAGATAATTGAAGTTTTAACTTTATATAATAACCTATAATGCTTGATTTCTCGCTACGCTCGCTCGGACATTAAAATCGAAAATATCCCCCTATTTGCTGTGTAAGCCACCACGGTTGAACATAGGTTTTCAAAAATATTGTATTTAAAGTATACGTTTATTGCAAGCGTGGCCACTTCAAAAATGCTCAAATTAAATATACATTCATTGATTAAACCATTATCACACATTTTCAATTTAGCTATAACAACATCTACTATTCTGGAATGCTTTAAAATTTCAGTAATAACACCAATACACAAAAAAGGTGACAAATCTAACATTGAAAATTATCGCCCAATCTCACAAATATCAAATATTGCCAAATCTTTTGAAAAAATTATTAAAAAAGAATTAGTGCATTACCTTGAAAGTAATAATCTTCTATCACAATGCTTCTCAACCTTTTCATAACGGCCGCCCACCTAAGAAGCAAAATATTTTTCAACGCCCCCCCCCCCCCCCCACTTCATTAAAATAAAAATAAAAATGTTATACATGACAAGTTTAATATTGAATAATTAATAAATATAATATATATATATGTACAAATGTGAATATAATGAAAATAAAATGTAAGATTTATGTTTAAATATAATTTAAGAGGATAATTAAAATGTTTTTAAATGTATTGATCAGTGAGATGGTTGTGCTTGGTGATCCAGAGCCAATTTTTTTACGTTTGGTTCAATGTTTGTGAGATGAAGGCGTAAGTCTCCTCTTTTGACGATGTCGAGTCGATTTCTTTTTTTAGTTATTAGATTCGTTACCGCACTAAATCCTCGCTCAACGAGGTAAGAGGAAGGGAAGGCAATTAATATTTTTTTTACGACAGTCCACAGCCCAGGATAAATTCGAATGATAGTAGACTGGAGCCAAAATTCTGTGAGGTTTTCACCATTCTTAAAACTTGCTTTTAACATCTCGTTAGTGGAAATTTCGATCAATTCTTCTTGATACTGTAGTTTTGCTGATTCAATATTTACAAAAGGGTTTATGACCCATTGAGGAACTTCCAGGGACAAAATATCTTCAAAACGTTGTGAAAAATCTTTATCCAAAGATTGAAGGTGTTGACAGTAAATTTGTGTATCATCAAACGAGATCTCATTGTTCTTGTGTAGATCTGACAGGATTGGAAACTGGCTAAACTCGTTGCGTCCAAAATTGTGCTTCCATAAAGTTAGTTTTTTTTGGAAAGCGGAAATAATAGATTTAGTTGTTATGAAATTGAGCTCATCGCCTTGAAGTTGCAAATTGATGTCATTGAATTTTGCGAATAAATCGGTCATATAAGCGATATCGGTCTTAAATTGAAGTAACTTACTTCTCAGATCTACATCTTTCTCTTCAAGGAACTCAAGTATAGATTCAAATATATTCCAAAACCTGTTGAGGCACGCGCCTTTGGAAAGCCATCGAACCTCGGTGTGTAGAATCAAACGATTGAATTCTTCGTCGTTGTCTTTACACAGCTTTGCAAATAGTCGATCGTTGAGAGAATTACTGCGAATTTTGTTAACAGCAGAGATGACATATCGTAATGACTGATGCAAACGGTCGCTCACGTTTTTCGCAACTAAATGCTGTCGGTGAATCACGCAGTGAACAGCTAAAATACCTGGTACTTCTTTCTTTAAAAAGGCGATGAACCCACGATGACGACCCACCATTGC
>NC_042493.1:54967033-54970678 GCF_005508785.2 Acyrthosiphon pisum
CTATTAAACCATCGTCACATTGTGTTGAAGAAGTTGTGAGTAAGCCTGAGACTGACGGTGCCTTCAAAAACTTGTCCCTAATATTCGTAAAAAATAACAAATTTTTATTTTGTTTGTCTGGGTGAATTTTTTGAAGATGCTCTTGCAAACGCGACGGTTTCATTGCTTCGTTAGATAATACTCTGTTGCACAGTAAACACATAGGAAGCTGGGCGTTGGACGGTGATGGAATAAATCCGTACATCAAGTAATTTGTATTATATTGGCGACATTTCCTTTTTGCTTCTGACATCGTTGAATAATATACAATTTTAATATAAACCGAAACACGAAACGAAAACTAACACAACTGGCACGGGTAAAATCTAAATGTATACTGAAAGTACAGTAAGAAAAAGCATAATGCAGTTAAAGAGTAATAAAGATAATGATTCGTTCGAAAACGATTACAGTTTACAAACGTTTGACGCTCTGGTATGTGTAGCTTATATTTCATAATCACGAGTTTATTTTATTAATCGATAAAAATTAAAACATTTACCAAGATAAATCTTGGTGCGTTGCTTTGAACGGAAAAAAAGTTCACCACCCCCCTATCACCCAAAACGAGCCCACCGCCCCCCCACCGCCCAAAACGAGCTCACCGCCCACCGTGGGGCGATATAGCCCCCGTTGAGAAGCACTGTTCTATCATGTACCCAATTTGGTTTTAGACCTGGTAAAAGTACTGAACAAGCTATTCCAACAGTATCAAACTATATTTATAATTATTTAGAAAATGAAAAAAATGTGCAACTGTTTATTTGGATCTAGCAAAAGCATTTGATACCATAGATCATAAAATATTACTAAAAAATGTTAACACACTTGGTATCAAGGGAACGGCTCAGAATTTATTAAGTTCATACTTAAAAAATAGAAAACAACACGTTTGAATAAACAATGAATTAAGCGAAGAAACGTCAATAATATGTGGTGTACCTCAAGGGACAACTATATCGCCTACACTGTTTAATATACATATAAATCAAATTAATAAGTTGAATACACACGGGAAACTAGTTTGCTACGCAGATGATACAGTACCTAGGTACTTTTTGTTGAAGGCCAATCCTGGGATGGAGTATTTGCTAATGTTCAATCCGACATGAGTAAAATACAAAAATGGCTATGTGAAAATAATTTATTCCTAAACTTAGAAAAAACCTACATATTATCACACTGTATAGTTAAATTCGAATCAACCAAATAAAACAAATCTATGTATTCGCGAGAATGACTGTTTAAATCAAAATATATGTACATGTCAAACCTTTGTAAAAATAGTTAAAAACTGTAAATACTTATAGGTATAGAAATGTGTCATAATCTTAAATGGAATGACCACATAAAATGTTTAACAAAAAAATTAAGAAAACTTATGTATGCAATTTAAAAATTTAACAGATATCTTAAAGCTTAATGCAATTAGAGTAGTGTATCAAGCATTAATAGAATCCATAATTAGATATGGTATTTCTATATGGGGAGGTACGTATGATACAACTATAGAAACATTAAAAAAAATCCAAAACATAATACTAAAAATTATCCTAAAAAAGACTCAAGATACCACACAAAATATTTATACAATGACATAGATGTACTAGGTACCAATAAAAAAATTATTTTATAAAGCGTCGGTAATTTACATAATTAAAAATGATCTTATTTTTAAAACTGGACACGGACACAATACTAGGCAAATATGAAATATCTAATATCAAAGTACCAACTATGCACAAAAAATTAACACAATCCACATACTTATATATTGGTCCGAAAATTTTCAATATACTACCAATAGAAATTAAACACAGCAACTCTTTTAAGATTCTTAAAAAAAAAAACTTACACTTTGGCTATTACAAGAACAAAATATAGATAGACTCATAACAAACGTATATGATTACTGCATTATTTATCATATTAGTTGTACGACTTTAGTAATTATTGTTAATTTTAGTTTTATATTAACATATTATATTGTATTATTTAAGTACACAATGTTTTACATAATACTATATTATATAAACAAAGAGAAACAATTATATATTACTTATATTATTAATATTATAGTTGGGTATGTGAGAAATGTATAAGTATTACAAATTGTAAGTATTTAATTTATAAGAACTATTTAATGTATTTATATTTCAAATTGTGAACTCATGGGCCCCCACACGAACATGTTTAGTGGGACCCATTATCTTCTTGAAGAATAAATAAAAATAAAATAAATAAATAAAAATATGCGGTCCTAGGATCTTACTTCAGGTGCAGCATAGATGGTTAATTCCCAAATGTTAGAAGTATCGGGAATGTGTACGAAGTTAGATTTACTGAGTATCAATGAACCAGGGGCCGTCCCCCCCCCCCCCAAGGCTCAAAACCCGTATTTCTAAAAAATTGTATATTGCTAACAAAAAATTATAAACAAAAAAACATAATATAGTATCGACACCTATATAGACACCTATATAAACGTATGTAATTATTGGAGATACGTCGGTGTATGACTATTGTAGCATGTAGTTGCTATTTGTATGAACTACGGGAATACTAAATGACTTGGGGAAATACTAAGAATATTCTCTTGATAAGAATTGTATTGTTATTATTCTAAAACTAAATAATAATGGTTTGGTCGTTGCGCGTCGGGGCGTTGCCTATTGGCTATTAGATAACCCACCGTCCAGTCTGGTGAAAATTATAACTATTAGGCCCCCCTCCAACCAAGTCTCTGGAACCGCCCCTGCAATGAACCATAATTTACATTAGACTATTATATATAATTGTTAAAACAAGTAAACTAGTAATTTGCTTTCCTCCTAACATGGTATTTCTTCATATGATAATTATAGATGTGTTCGTGACTATATAAATACATCTGTTACTTGTTAGCCTATAGGGTCTTCCTCCCCTTAATCCTGGCTGGATCATCAGAACTACGAGCTAACAACTATCCAGTGTTGGTAAATTACATTCGATTATTTGAATTACATTTGCGTTAGATACCCGGCATTATTTTTGATCACGTTATGTTACTCTAAATTGAACGACAAATTCAGTCCACAACGAATATAATAAGTAGTAGGTATACTATTAATTATAAATTGTAAATTGTATAATAGTATATAATGTAAAACATTGATTATGTAGGTAAGTACCATAGACGTGCGCAGACCTCTGAGTCAGGTATGGCTAAATTCAATCTGATCACTCACCCCCTAGTCATGGTCACACAAAAAAAAAATTAATATACATTTTCACTACAAGCTTTTAAGTGACCATTTGTTGGTTACTGGAAAATGTAAACAATCAGTTTTCATTATTTCACACATACAAAATTCATCAATAGGTATTGATTTAAATTTTAACTAAATATAATCTAATAAAACAATTTATTCAAAAACGTTTAAAATATAATATATAATATATAAAAATTGTCAATTAACATTGATAAGTATTTGTTTATTAATATAAATTATTCATGGTAAATCGACTTTAGGGCTATTAGTTTATGGGATATAAATATTAAAATTTAGATAAGCGGAGTAGTGGGCATATATTTCGGGGGGGTAACGCCTGTACCACTCAACGCCA
>NC_042493.1:54970763-54973813 GCF_005508785.2 Acyrthosiphon pisum
AAAAAATATAAAAAATAAAATTTTTTATTAACAAAGGTGTTTTGTAAATGACTTGAAACTATGTAAAAAAATATTTTCAAAAACAATTACACTTTTTGAAAAGATGAGTGTTCAATTTTGAATAAATCGCCCTGTATAGTCTCTTGGGTAGACACAAACGTTTAAAAGCTAAAAGGGCTATACCTAGTCAAGTCTTCATAAAGTTCCAACTCACCCACGTATAAAAAAATCTCAGGTAGGGCTAAAGCCCAATCAGCCCTACTCGTGCGAACGCCTATGGTAGGTACACTACCTATATTGATAATGGATGAATGTAATACGCACGAATAAAATGCGTAAAATTCCTGCATCTTTTATAATATTCATATTTATTATTTAAAACTTTCAGAATACTAAATACATTTTATAGATTTTTAATTTTTCTCGAATATCTTAACCCTTATAGTTTATGTTAACTCTATATTCATAACTTATTTTAATAACACGTTACTCCATAGAAATTACTTTTAAAAGAAATTTCGTTACAATTGCGATAGTTTAAATAAAATAATATGATGAATTACTTCAGCGTTACTGGCTACTGCAATAATAATTTCGTTAGAGTAATTTGTAATTTTCGTTACGTTACTACCCAATACTGCAACTAATAACTAAGTTCATCAGTTCATAATCAGAACAATAGATCGTAAAATAACAAAGATATATAAATTATAAAATATCTACTTTATGAGTTATGAATAATTATATGATTTCAATCAATAAAATAACGTGGTGGTTGAAATGTTAGGTGCAGCACAGGCTGCACCCGTAGGACCGCCTATGTTTATATAATTATAAATTACTAACTAAACCCGTGCACTCCAGGTAAGGCGTAAAAAAAATATCTGTGTTTATAAGCGTCAATAAGTTTTTAATATTTCCATTTTCAAGCAAAATATCAAAAATTAAAAAAGGTTTAATAATAATGACCACCGCTCAAATTGATGTTAATAATGTTAGCTTAACATAGCTTATATTTTTTAGATATATAATATTATAGGGCCCATCTTTTTGATCCAACCAACCATAGTTTATAGTTCATCTAGCCATTGTTCTGGGATTATTGTTATAGTTAATTGTTATTTTACTTTTAGGTACCTATAACAGTTGTAAATAATAATTTATAATCAAGTTTGATAGATTTACCAATTACCATTTATTATGTTGCAGTTGCACACTGTAGTTGCATTACCTACTATAAGTGCTATAATGTATAGAAAAATTTGGTACTTACAAAAGTTACATTATTATTATTATTATTATTATATTGTAAATATACCAATGCACGGCATTGAGCAATCAACTTTTACCCAATCTACCAATGCTCACCTTACACTTACCACCAATTCCACCCAACCATACAAACAAGGTTGATGGTTGCCCCCATTGATACTTAGGTTCAGGGCTTTTGTGTCTCTATGATTCATATTAATCCGGGACAATGACGAATTGTATATGCACATACAATTAACTACCAATTGCTTTTACAATGCACTCAATTCAAATGGATGAAGTGATTAATTTTATATTTTAAAAATTCTTCCATATCATTGTATTTGCAAAAAAAATTACCTATATTAAAGAGCCAGTGATATAGCCAGAGGGAAGGCTATCACACCCCCTCCCACCATTGACTGTGTTGACCTCAGAATTTTATCAATATCAAAAAAAAAAAGGTGGGTAAGTGGATTTCGCTCTGCTGTACAGTAGGTTACAAGTGGGTCACTGTATAATGGATGGTATTAAATTTGAATTCAATGATATAATATCATTGTATAAGAAAAACGATTCTGAGCGGAGACGGTATGTCAGTCTAGGTATAGGACATAATATTATATTATAGTCTATAGTATTTAAAAAAAATTAACCTATAATAGATACATATAATAAATTCCAAATTAATCATATCATAATATCTATTAGGTACTTATAACGCGATATACATCAACAAAAAACCGTGGTACTATCATAGATATATAATAGTAGTATTTAGAAGTTTCAAGTATACCCAAGAATAATATTATACAATCACAACAAAATAAATAAAATAGTTATTCTAGGTTTTTAATATGTAATTTCATCCAAATTTGTACTTAAAATGACTATAAAAATAAACTGTGTAAATGTATTTTTTAGATTTTTTGGTAACAGAATTAATTACTTACATGGAATCTTGTTTTAAATTTTCAATTCTTAGATACAAAAATTGAACATTTTATAAATTTTTAACTACAAAATAATTTTTCAAATTAAAATTTGATCTTTAAATGCTTATAAAAAAAAATTGTTTGTAATATTTTTCAACTGATATTGTAACAATATATCAGGAGCTTTGTATTAAATTTATACACTTTTTGGCCCAACAGATAAAACTTTATTGATATCTATAGAAAAAAAAACTAAAAAAATTGAAAACTGACCATGTCTGTACACAGCTCAAAAAGAATCAAATTATTTTCAAAATTTTATGGTGTATAGGAAATGCTAATATAAACATTCAGTAAAATTTTCATGTATCTGCAGTTATTCGTTTTTGAATTACAACAAAATAAGGAAATCGCTACATGAGAAATCGAGTGAATATCCAATGTTGTAAAAATTTGAATTTCAAACGATCATAAAAATTTAATTTGACTTTCTTATAGATATTTTTTGTTTGATAAAGGTAGATAATCTTATAAGGAATCTTGTATTACATTTTCATATCTTAGATTTAAAAAGAAAAATTTTTATGAATTTGTAACTCGAAATAATTTGCAAATTTTCGTGATTTTTCCATATTTTGTCATTTTTTGAACTTTAAATGCTTATAAAAAAAACTGTGACTAACGATTTTTAATATTTTTCATCTGCCTTTGAAACAATATACTAGGAGCCTTCAATTAAATGTTCAAGCTTTTTTTATCCAACAAATACAATTTTATTGATATTTTTAGAAAAAAAACTAAAAAAAAAATGGAAAATGAAAATGTCCGTAAAGAGCTCAAAATAAATCAAATATTTTGAAAATG
>NC_042493.1:54974388-54975390 GCF_005508785.2 Acyrthosiphon pisum
ATACATCATCGTTTATTCTTCGGAACATTTAAATTTTTAATGATTGCTTAAATTTCAATATTGACAGCCATTTTCTTTGAACAACACAACCATTTTGGCCCATACCACCATAATACCATAGTTGCAATTTGTGGCGCATCACGACCACACAATATTAGATCAGCCGGATTGTAATGTCTACTGACTGGTGGCCTATGGTCACTCACTAGCGCAGAATAAATCTGAATCTCTCCAACTCAGTGGCAACAAATGTTTTCCATTAAGCGCATGGTGAAAAAATTTAAGCGAGAGTAATAGCAGAATCCGACCAACAATATTTTCACTCTATTTCTAGTTGTAATTTATTTTGAAATTACGCGATGTTGCATACGCGCGCTAATAGTAACGCGACACACATAGTTCTAGTCTCAGTAATGATATCGTTTTTAACAGCACGACCATGGATTGGGCACATAAGTCGCACGGTGTGTGTACCTGATTCATCCATGCTGTGTAAATACGAACTTGCGCCTCAAGTCTTTCTCGAAGCATCCGCAAATCATATATTTGGATATTTATATAATTTTACGTTTACCAATAATCATATACAGAATTAATAGTGATTTGCAAATTTAATTAAAGATTTCTCATAAGTATATCTACTTTCAACAAAAAATAAATGTCCACCTGAAAGTCAAATTAAATTTTTATAAATGTTTAAAGTTAAAATTTTTACAAGATTGGATATTCACTCAATTTCTCATCTAGGGATTTTCTTATTTTGCTCCACTATTCAATAAAGGAATAACTGTAGGTATTTGAAATTTATACCGTATGTTTAGTTGATCAATTCATATACTTGATAAAATGTTCAAAATATTTTGACACATTTTGAGTAGTTTACGGATATTTTCAGTTTCTAAATTTTTTAGTTTTTTTTTCTATAAATGTCAATTACATTTTATTCGTTGGGTCAAAAAGTTTGAAAATTTAATATAAGGCTCCTAATGTATTGTTACAATG
>NC_042493.1:54975490-54976652 GCF_005508785.2 Acyrthosiphon pisum
TGAAGATGCTCTTGCAAACGCGACGGTTTCATTGCTTCGTTAGATAATACTCTGTTGCACAGTAAACACATAGGAAGCTGGGCGTTGGACGGTGATGGAATAAATCCGTACATCAAGTAATTTGTATTATATTAGCGACATTTCCTTTTTGCTTCTGACATCGTTGAATAATATACAGTTTTAATATAAACCGAAACACGAAACGAAAACTAACACAACTGGCACGGGTAAAATCTAAATGTATACTGAAAGTACAGTAAGAAAAAGCATAATGCAGTTAAAGAGTAATAAAGATAATGATTCGTTCGAAAACGATTACAGTTTACAAACGTTTGACGCTCTGGTATGTGTAGCTTATATTTCATAATCACGAGTTTATTTTAGTAATCGATAAAAATTAAAACATTTACCAAGATAAATCTTGGTGCGTTGCTTTGAACGGAAAAAAAGTTCACCGCCCCCCTATCACCCAAAACGAGCCCACCGCCCCCCCCACCGCCCAAAACGAGCTCACCGCCCATCTGTACTCCTTCACCACCCACCGTGGGGCGATATAGCCCCCGTTAAGAAGCACTGTTCTATCATGTACCCAATTTGGTTTTAGACCTGGTAAAAGTACTGAACAAGCTATTCCAACAGTATCAAACTATATTTATAATTATTTAGAAAATGAAAAAAATGTGCAACTGTTTATTTGGATCTAGCAAAAGCATTTGATACCATAGATCATAAAATATTACTAAAAAATGTTAACACACTTGGTATCAAGGGAACGGCTCAGAATTTATTAAGTTCATACTTAAAAAATAGAAAACAACACGTTTGAATAAACAATGAATTAAGCGAAGAAACGTCAATAATATGTGGTGTACCTCAAGGGACAACTATATCGCCTACACTGTTTAATATACATATAAATCAAATTAATAAGTTGAATACACACGGGAAACTAGTTTGCTACGCAGATGATACAGTACCTAGGTACTTTTTGTTGAAGGCCAATCCTGGGATGGAGTATTTGCTAATGTTCAATCCGACATGAGTAAAATACAAAAATGGCTATGTGAAAATAATTTATTCCTAAACTTAGAAAAAACCTACATATTATCACACTGTATAGTTAAATTCGAATCAACCAAATAAAACAAATCTATGTATTCGC
>NC_042493.1:54976702-54977670 GCF_005508785.2 Acyrthosiphon pisum
TGGAAACTGGCTAAACTCGTTGCGTCCAAAATTGTGCTTCCATAAAGTTAGTTTTTTTTGGAAAGCGGAAATAATAGATTTAGTTGTTATGAAATTGAGCTCATCGCCTTGGAGTTGCAAATTGATGTCATTGAATTTTGCGAATAAATCGGTCATATAAGCGATATCGGTCTTAAATTGAAGTAACTTACTTCTCAGATCTACATCTTTCTCTTCAAGGAACTCAAGTATAGATTTGAATATATTCCAAAACCTGTTGAGGCACGCGCCTTTGGAGAGCCATCGAACCTCGGTGTGTAGAATCAAACGATTGAATTCTTCGTCGTTGTCTTTACACAGCTATGCAAATAGTCGATCGTTGAGAGAATTACTGCGAATTTTGTTAACAGCAGAGATGACATATCGTAATGACTGATGCAAACGGTCGCTCAGGTTTTTCGCAACTAAATGCTGTCGGTGAATCACGCAGTGAACAGCTAAAATACCTGGTACTTCTTTCTTTAAAAAGGCGATGAACCCACGATGACAACCCACCATTGCAGGCGCTCCATCAGTGGCAACAGACATAATGTTCACAAGAGGAATATTCTTTTCTTTAAAATAATCTTTGACGGTATTGAAAATAGATTCACCTTTAGTATCTGCTATCAAGGTTCTTGCAAAAAGCATCTCTTGTATGATTTTTCCTTACTTAAAAAGTCGAACATACGCCAACAGTGAAGCCTCGTTACCAGGCAATGTCGATTCGTCAACTTGAAGGGAAAATTTGTTGGATACCAAGAGCTCGCATAAAGAAACTTCTATGTCTTCAGCCATTTCATCAATTCGTCGTCGCACAGTATCGTTACTTAATGGAACTTTTTTAATGACATTGTATGAGGCTGAATGGTGTAGAACTGTTTCTAGAACTTCCTTGATAGCTGGCAGTATTAACTGTTCACCAATGGTATGGGCTTTTCCTGATTTAG
>NC_042493.1:54980019-54982096 GCF_005508785.2 Acyrthosiphon pisum
GTAGGTAAGTACCATAGACGTGCGCAGACTCTGAGTCAGGTATGGCTAAATTCAATCTGATCACTCACCCCTAGTCATGGTCACACAAAAAAAAAATTAATATACATTTTCACTACAAGCTTTTAAGTGACCATTTGTTGGTTACTGGAAAATGTAAACAATCAGTTTTCATTATTTCACACATACAAAATTCATCAATAGGTATTGATTTAAATTTTAACTAAATATAATCTAATAAAACAATTTATTCAAAAACGTTTAAAATATAATATATAATAATATATAAAAATTGTCAATTAACATTGATAAGTATTTGTTTATTAATATAAATTATTAATGGTAAATCGACTTTAGGGCTATTAGTTTATGGGATATAAATATTAAAATTTAGATAAGCGGAGTAGTGGGCATATATTTCGGGGGGGGGGGGGGGGGGGGGTAACCCTGTACCACTCAACGCCACTCATCTAAACTTTAAATACTTATAACACATAGACTACTCGCACTGAATTCGATTTTCATTTATCGAAATACTAAGAAAAATATTCTACTTTGGAATATGAAATTAAAACTCTGTTGTCAAAAAAATATAAAAAATTTTATTTTTTATTAACAAAGTTGTTTTGTAAATGACTTGAAACTATGTAAAAAAATATTTTCAAAAACAATTACACTTTTTGAAAAGATGAGTGTTCAATTTTAAATAAATCGCCCTGTATAGTCTCTCGGGTAGACACAAACGTTTAAAAGCTAAAAGGGCTATACCTAGTCAAGTCTTCATAAAGTACAAACTCACCCACGTATAAAAAAATCTCAGGTAGCTCTAAAGCTCTAAAGCCCAATCAGCCCTACTCGTGCGAACGCCTATGGTAGGTACACTACCTATATTGATAATGGATGAATGTAATACGCACGAATAAAATGCGTAAAATTCCTGCATCTTTTATAATATTCATATTTATTATTTAAAACTTTCAGAATAGTAAACACATTTTATAGATTTTTAATTTTTCTCGAATATCTTAACCCTTAGTTTATGTTAACTCTATATTCATAACTTATTTTAATAACGTGGAAAATAACACGTTACTCCATAGAAATTACTTTTAAAAGAAATTTCGTTACAATTGCGATAGTTTAAATAAAATAATATGATGAATTACTTCAGCGTTACTGGCTACTGCAATAATAATTTCGTTAGAGTAATTTGTAATTTTCGTTACGTTACTACCCAACACTGCAACTAATAACTAAGTTCATAATCAGAACAATATATCGTAAAATAACAAAGATATATAAATTATAAAATATCTACTTTATGAGTTATGAATAATTAGGTATATGATTTCAATCAATAAAATAACGTGGTGGTTGGAATGTTAGGTGCAGCACAGGCTGCACCCGTAGGACCGCCTATGTTTATATAATTATAAATTACTAACTAAACCCGTGCACTCCAGGTAAGGCGTAAAAACATTATCTGTGCTTATAAGCGTCAATAATTTTTTAATATTTCCATTTTCAAGCAAAATATCAAAAATTAAAATAATAATAAGGACCACCGCTCAAATTGATGTTAATAATGTTAGCTTAACATAGCTTATATTTTTTAGATATATAATATTATAGGGCCCATCTTTTTGATCCAACCAACCATAGTTTATAGTTCATCTAGCCATTGTTCTGGGATTATTGTTATAGTTAATTGTTATTTTACTTTTAGGTACCCATAACAGTTGTAAATAATAATTTATAATCAAGTTTGATAGATTTACCAATTACCATTTATTATGTTGCAGTTGCACACTGTAGTTGCATTACCTACTATAAGTGCTATAATGAATAAAAAAAATTTGGTACTTACAAAAGTTACATTATTATTATTATTATTATTATTATTATATTGTAAATATACCAATGCACGGCATTGAGCAATCAACTTTTACCCAATCTACCAATGCTCACCTTACACTTACCACCAATTCCACCCAACCATACAAACAAGGTTGATGGTTGCCCCCATTGATACTTAGGTTCAGGGCTTTTGTGTCTCTATGATTCATATTAATCCGGGACA
>NC_042493.1:54984035-54996397 GCF_005508785.2 Acyrthosiphon pisum
CACACATCATTGTAAAAGCAATACATTCATCGTTTATTCTTCGAGAACATTTAAAATTTTTAATTGATTGCTTAAAATTTCAATATTTGACAGCCATTTTTCTTTGAACAACACAACCATTTTGGCCCATACCACCATAATACCATAGTTGCAATTTGTGGCGCATCACGACCACACAATATTAGATCAGCCGGATTGTAATGTCTACTGACTGGTGGCCTATGGTCACTCACTAGCGCAGAATAAATCCTGAATCTCTCCAACTCAGTGGCAACAAATGTTTTCCATTAAGCGCATGGTGAAAAAATTTAAGCGAGAGTAATAGCAGAATCCGACCAACAATATTTTCACTCTATTTCTAGTTGTAATTTATTTTGAAATTACGCGATGTTGCATACGCGCGCTAATAGTAACGCGACACACATAGTTCTAGTCTCAGTAATGATATCGTTTTTAACAGCACGACCATGGATTGGGCACATAAGTCGCACGGTGTGTGTACCTGATTCATCCATGCTGTGTAAATACGAACTTGCGCCTCAAGTCTTTCTCGAAGCATCCGCAAATCATATATTTGGATATTTATATAATTTTACGTTTACCAATAATCATATACAGAATTAATAGTGATTTGCAAATTTAATTAAAGATTTCTCATAAGTATATCTACTTTCAACAAAAAATAAATGTCCACCTGAAAGTCAAATTAAATTTTTATAAATGTTTAAAGTTAAAATTTTTACAAGATTGGATATTCACTCAATTTCTCATCTAGGGATTTTCTTATTTTGCTCCACTATTCAATAAAGGAATAACTGTAGGTATTTGAAATTTATACCGTATGTTTAGTTGATCAATTCATATACTTGATAAAATGTTCAAAATATTTTGACACATTTTGAGTAGTTTACGGATATTTTCAGTTTCTAAATTTTTTAGTTTTTTTTTTCTATAAATGTCAATTACATTTTATTCGTTGGGTCAAAAAGTTTGAAAATTTAATATAAGGCTCCTAATGTATTGTTACAATGATGTTTGAAAATACATATACTGACAATTTTTTTTATAAACATTTAAAGTTCAAACTTTGAGAAAATATAACAAATTTAAAATTTAAAAATGATTTTGTAGTTAAAAATGTATAAAAGTTCAACTTTTATATCTATGGATTGTAAATTTAAATCCGGGTGCCACTTAATAGGAAAATAAATTGCTTTATTCACAATAATATCATCAGTTAGTGTTTTAATTTTAATGAGTGATTTGGAACTTTATATAATTATCAATTTTGATTTAAAAAAGTAACATTTATCTAATTTTGTTTAAAAATTAATTTAATTATCCTATTAATATTATAAACGCAAAAGTTTGAAAGTATGTTTGTAACTCTTCCCGTAAAAACTACTAAATGAATTTTAGGCTACAAACCCCCCTAGGTCCAACCAGGGTTGCTCAAAGGGGGATTTAAAGATTTACGGTGCAAATTTTTGTTTATAAATGGTCGCCATGGGTTTTAAAGCTATTATGATAATAATTATTGGTTGCCGTGAAATCAGTGTATTCATTCAATCCGTGGATGAAGAGGAAATATTGGTCGACAGACTCGGCATTTACAATTAGTCCAGCCATTTAGGAGGAGTTCAGTGACATACTTGGTATAACTTTGATACTTTAGAGTTAAATTATAAAGTTACGTACAGCAGCATGGGGTCCGCGATCTACCGCAGGTAAATTGCCTACCTGATAATATACTGCTGTGAATCAGAATTTTTATCCCAGGCAACAGAAGAGTTAAGATACATTTTGAACACTATACACCGAATGTTAAATAACGAATTGAACAAAGTTTGAGTCATATAGAGTTGGTACATTTAACGGGAAGGGAAGTGCATGGGATCAGCTAGTATTCAATATTTCAGCATTTTTTTTCTATATAACTTACATTTTTATTGTGCAATTTCTTATGCAATTTTTAAGTATTTTGAGGTGCAATTATCCAATTTTAATTTGCAGTTTTTACGTGTTTTCAATGCAATTAAATCTGGTCTTTAGTTATAACTTATAATACATGTTATCAAAAGAAGGTTTTTTCTTGAAATGAATTTACTTGAAATTGAATTTATTATAATTGAAAAATAATATAATTAACAACATAGTGTTCAAAAATAAGCACGATATACAAAATAAAATATTTCTAAATTAACAACAAACCCTAATATTAATATTATATTAATTTTAGATGTAAGTCGGATATAACAGTTGGTATACTAATATAGAGGTTTTAGTTTCTATTGTGTAATAATTAAGTATATACAATGCTTATTATCTGCCTATTTATTAAGAACTTTACTGAGTGATGGGGCAGACAATTTAACCCCGTTTGGTATGTTTCTAGCAATATCCTGTACGTTGACGCTCTTCATCAAGTTTTTTTCTCTGGTTGTTGACGTTTTGTCTTTTAAAAACAAATTCAAACATGTCTTTGATGCTTTACCTCTTTTTGTGTTTCCAGGTGTTAATTTTAACTTGTATCTAAAAAAAACACAGTTTTAGTTTAATTTCAAAACAGTTATATTCAAATGAATTACTTATAATTTGTGAGGGCAGTGTAGGGGGCTACTACTGGTACAGCAAAAAGTAATTCATCTTCAGCGTATGGAACACCAGTTAATGAATCCAACATATGGGTTTCAGTTAGATCTGTTGGTTTATCTGTTTCATCATCTTCCGAATTTTCATTATCCTCAGATTTCTTTATTGGTTCTTTTTGTAATTCAAGTTGAATTGTATCATTAGGTGCTTCAAGAAGCATAGGCAAAGGTTTGATGAATATTTTTTTATTTCCAGCCGCTTTATTTTTATCTGTAGACTTTTTATTCTTTTTGTCTTTCTTTTTAGCACGTTTCAGTTTTTTGTCTTCATTCATTGATGACTAGAATAAAATAAATGTAAAATATTATATAGGTTATTATTTTATTAATAAAAAAAAAGCTCTATAGAGATTGATGCGTAACTTCAAAGTTAGTGGAATAGGAAATTTGTAGGCTAACCAATAACAATTGTCAATTGAAATAAAATTATGCTTGGACATAATACATTGCTTCATTTACTATTTAAAAAGTGGCTAGTTTGAAGTTCATATGAAGTATGTTAAATAGTGCAATGCAGTTAAAGCAGTCAAATATAAACCAGTTTTTTTTAAGTTGAACCATACAAACACATAAAATTGTTTTAATAATTTATAAAATAGAAATGAAAAAAAATATATCATAAAGCCACATGAATGAACAGTTGAATTTCAAATTTCAACAGCATTAAATATCACACATAAAATAACAATTTCTCTTTAAACAATTTTGGTCTCTCTAAAAATATTAATCGTTGAAATTTTTAACATTTCACTATTATTTAAATTATAATTTTCTAAACAGAATAAAATTTGAAGATTATTTAAACTAATTTTAAACCATTTATAGATGTTTTAAATTGTCCTTATGTTTTTTTTTTTAAATTGCACCTTGGATGAAAAGATTGAAAATTCAATAGACCATTCCATGTCATGGTCGTTCTTTAACAATTTAAATTACTAAATATACAGGTACAATTTTTTTATGGCTTTGAAGTTAAAATTTAGACCAAAATAGTAGTTAAAAATGTATACAATTTTTGATTTTGAATAGAATTGAACCTTGAATACAAGGTTTCTCGTAAGTTTTTATTAAATACAAAGCAAAAATTGTTTATATACATTTCTAATTAAAATGTTGTTAATAATGTATGTTTAAAGAAGGAACTAAAATTGTTGTCATTTTTTAATAATTGAAAAAATATTATTCATGGGCATTTTACACTTTTCTGTCGCTGTGTATTGTGTATAAAAAATTATTTGTTATTTACAATGAAATTTTCAAAATATTTGTTAATATATGAAATAATATTATAATAATTATTATTGATATTTGTTGTTATGAAAAATTATTTTCATCAACTATATTTATGAGGCACCTACTAGTAAAATATATATAATATAATTAAATATTTGTAGAAATATAGGCTAACATATTGTCTCTGCTATAATTCAAATTTAATACATCAGTTACAATTGACCTACTCTAAGGCAAGGTATACTTGACATAGTAGAACGAGTTGCCTAATTGGTTTTGATTTATTTTAACCACCATCTATAAAACCAACAAATTTACATTATTGAAAATTGTCTCAATAAAGATGAGTATGAATTGTAATTTTGATGTATTAAATCATAACTAAACAAAAATGAAACACTACAGTGTGACTTCACTAAAGTTTGCTTGAGAATAAGAGTATAACGAATATAGAAACACCCTATACTCACTCTACCATTGGGTTTTAGTTTAATCAATATTCTCCTTCTTTACTGCTATGTGACACTGAGTGCTTTCACTGTACCCAATAAGCCCAATCCTGAGTGTTTCACTTATTGTTATGCTTCTATTTTCCAACATATCAAATACTCTACCACAAAATACTTTTCATTTCAAAAATTGTTAAATTAAAAAATAAAATATTATTTAAAATTTAAAAATTGATTAATATTACTAATTTATTTTAGTCGAATTCCTTATAAATTATAAATTATTGATTTGTTTTCTAAATTTATGGTCAAAAATAAGATCCTATAAAATGTAGTAAAAGGCTAATAAACAAGTATTTTGCTTTAAAAGCAATTGTACAACACTTGTCTATTACTATTTAGTAAACCTAAATCCTTCTAACTTGGATTGACATTTTTTCATAACTTAGGTGGGTATACTTAGTATATTCAGTAAACTCATAGTTTATAATATTTATTACTTGTAGTAATTTAATTCTCATTTCTCTTTCATCTTCATCTTGATCTTTGTATTTTTCTTTGATTCTCTTTAATTTTCCTCGTTGGCCACGTTTCAAAATTTGAGGTTTATTAGATTCATTTTTTTTATCTGTAAATTAATTAATAATCAACTATTAATATAAAATTTAATGGAAAATTATATTGTATTCAGTTTTTATGTAATTATAAAAATCAAAATTGTATAGATCAACAATAATCAACAGTATATTGTCGGTTATTCACTCTAATTTCAACCAAAGTGGGTACTGATAATTAAAAATAAAACTAATGCATGTAAGTATAAATGTATATTAAAATAAAAAATAATATTGTATAAAATAGGTAATTTTTGTAGTTGTAGTGAGCTGTAGTAGATAATAAAATAATATTGACCTTCATAAAACAAACTGAAATATTATACATTTTGTTAATTCACTGATAATGGACGTATTGATAATCAATACTCTACTATAATTGACTAAGCAGATCAAGGTTATTTTTATACTTATAACTAAGTCTTACCTAAATCATTGACATCATCCAGTTCGATATCATCATCATCATCATCACTATCTGAAGATGCAGCATCAGATTGTTCGACAGATTTACATGTATCACTGCAGTTTGGAATACTTGTTACATCTATAACACTGATATAATAATAATAATAAGAAAAACATATTTTTATTATTAACGACCCTATATTTTTTTTTATTTTATTCCATATTTATTTATTTGGTTTTCTTTAATAATAAATTCTTTCAACAGCCATAAATTTCAATGTTTCACATCTGCCAGACGTCCTGAGTGGATTACCTTTATTTTTTTTATTGCAGAGTTATAGTTGGGTTTAAATTACTGCGACAATTCAGAGCCCTAATTTATATTTATGTGACTAAAGCAAGACAAGTGACCAATACTAAATATCTGTATTCTGTGGGATATATTTAATGAGATCTTAACGCACCATTAATTTTTTCTTTTGATTTATGCTCAATATTGCAAATTTGTATTCAGCAAAACCATTCTTATGTTGTAACGTATATTGTAGATAGTCGCCAGCATAATATTATTTAATATAATATATGTAATATAGCCAGTAAAGCAAGATGTGCTGAGGCAGCAATAATATTTTGCTTTATAATATCACTATACGCACAGGCACGGGCAGTCCCGCTGTTGTTGAGTGATTCGGCAAGGACGTAGGTACGACAATTGTATGTATGAAGCAACAATCGTAGTACGGGCTAATTGTTCCGAAATAGTGATTTATTTATGTTTGTTTTTACATTTTAATAAAAGCTTATCGACCTGAAAACCTGAGTTGAATATTATTTTAGTCGTTATTACGTTCTTACTCTTTATAGGAATAGTGCCAGGATATACACACTATGTGTCAAAGAGGATTTATTAAACTAAATAGTGCCAAGGTATATGTAATCTTTGTGTCATTCCAACTTAGAAGGAACGTACGAAGAATCGGCAAGCGCATACCATCATACCTCATAAGTTAACAGTGCCATTTTAATTAAGTTTAGAGAGTGTCATTAACTACAGAGTATAAGGGTAAGGTGTAGTAGGTTTACCGTGTATCACACTATACTGGTGATACCACAGTTGTTAACTTTTATAATAGAGTGAATCGACTTATTATCAAAATTAATGTTAAATATATTATCTATGTTAGTACGTTGAATTTTTAAATTTTATTTTAAAAATTAAATATTTACATACTCATAATTTTCACAAAAATAGAAATATTTTAAAAATCATATAGAACACATCATAAAAAATAATGTTCAATAATGAATAAGGTCAATTCCCTATAATTTTAAACCTAACAAGTAACAACACAAGATTGGTTTTTCTGAACAAAAATTGTGTATGTTGTGCATGGGCCAGAGGGAGAATAGAAATAGTGAACTGACATTGTTATAGGAGTAAATTATCAGGAATTTAAATAGATTGGTAAGTTTTAAATAAATATGTCATTACTTTTTTGACGTTTCATTATTGAATCTTAATTCTTCTTTTTCTGCTTCTTCTTCTGAATGTTTATTATTTGTTTTAACATCTAGACTTTGACCATCATCATTGACTGTATATGAGGTTTCTTCGTTTTGAGTTTCTATATTTTTCTCTAAATCTACATAATAATGAAATAAGTTATTTTTATGAATGTAACAAATCACATAATATTTTAATTAATCTATTTTCATATTATAAACATTTTCATAGGTACTACCTTCATCACTATCATTTTCACTCGGTATATTTTCAAATTCATCATTGTTTTGTTCAATGTTATCTAAGCCTTCACATTCGATACCTTTAATTTTGCGTTCATTCGCATGTCTAAACACAATTATAATTATAATTTTATTTTTGTCATATAAATATTTTTTTAGTATTTACCTAGGTATAGAACTATCTTCTAGTTTAAACAGAAAGCTTAAACCTAATATAAGATGAGTTGCTGGTAAATAGTTTTTTTTGCCACGTATCATAAAGCTGCCAGTAGTCAAATATTCTCCAGTGGGCGCAGTTTTAGATACTTGTTCAGGTTTCACCCAAAATGCATTTTGTAAATTAATTTTCATAGTCCAAGAAACACTGAAATTTAAATTTAACTAATTTAATTTTAATACAAACAAAATCATACATTTTATTGTTTTTTTTTTTTTAAATTTAAATAATATACAATAGTTTAGGTTTCTAAACATAAGTTTAGAACACTTTATATTCCCGGTGTGTTCATCCGTCCGTTAGATACCAGTACATAGTTACGATTGTTGATATTAATATATTTACTAATTCAACTATTGTTCATAGTTACCTTACTTAGATACGATTGTTTGTATTAAAATATTTAGTTATTATTGTTGATATTAAGTCTATTAAGGTAATTATTGATTGTATAAGTACTTAGATTCATACAATTCAAAATATACTACCAAAATATAAATGTTACCAAATTTATTTTAAATGGTTTTGATATTGCAGTTTATTGCTTGTATTAAAATACTTTTGGAAATTGTTTATTTAGAACACTCGCTGTGATCTTTCCTAACTTGTATTAGATAAACAAAGGTTTAAATGATTTTAATAACATAAAAATAAAAACACGCAATATTAATTTAATAAATTTTAATTTTAACATTACATTTTAATAGATTGCTATTAAAATTAAGTTATAAGAAATAAAAATATTATATGTGTATAAAAACAAAACATTTGTAAAATATAAATAATTGATAATAACGTTGACTTGACACAAAGTCAATAATAGAAAATAGTTAAATGTTGGGAAACCACCACATTTAAGACTGTTTAAACTGTTTAAAGGCTTTTTTTTTAAGGGGATAAATTTTGGCAATATTCTATATCCATCAACATGACTGCGTTAAAGATAAACTATGGCTAAGATTTTTAGTAGCCTGTAGTTAATTTTAAAACATATTTAAATTCCTTATTCTATTTTCTAGGTGTTGTAGGAAAAAGATTTAAGATTTATTGTATTGTTTAATTAATATAGTAAAAAAATAATTTTCTTTTTCAAAATGAACTTTGACTATAGTGTTACTATAAAAAATTTAAAAATTATTTTCTACAAAACACAGACATAAATAATTAACAAGTTAGTTTTTTTAAATTAAAATTGTACTTTTGAAAGCAAATTTTTTTTTTCAAATATTAGACTAAATTCATGAAAAAAAACAATCAACTTTCAACAGCTTCAGTAGGTCACGCGGGGTAATTTACTACCCCACTAATTTTAAACTATGTTTTAATACTATTTAGGTTGGTATAAGTGTGGTAGGATTTTTTCTAGCTTCTATTTATATGTTATATATTATAGAAAATGTTAATATTTTTTTAATTAGTTTAAAATAATATATCATTTATCTGTTTAATAAGTAAAAAAAATAAGAAAATGAATGTAAAATTAAAAGTATTAATTACATTTAGTATTCTTTTTTGTTATTCACAAAAATATTAAATTTAAAATAAATAAATGTGAAAGAAAAATATACTATGTTTAATCAAGGGAAATTTTTACCTCGCGTGACAATCTTCCAATCAAAACAATAATTAATGTGTATCTGTTTTTTTTTTTTTTTTGATATTATATTTTTTGCATCTATTAGAAATATTATTAAGAAACTTTTTAACTATAATAGTGGTATTATGAAAGTGCCATAGTCACAAATATCACCATTAATTGGTTATCCCATTATTATTTTGTGTATATTTTTAGGTGTAAATTTACAAGACAAGTGGAACTTTTTAAGTTAACATTTTAGATAAAAATTACTTATAACCATTTTCTTCAGGTGCAGTATTAGATAAAATAGCTCATTTTCTATTCAACAAAACAGAAACATCATTAATATATAAATTAATAATTATCAATTATTGAATCAGTGGAAAATTAACATATAATACATAATTAAACATAGGTTTACATTGAAAAAACTCACTGTAGGTGGCATTCTTAACTCGTTAATATCTAATTACATAATAATCCATAAAAATAAAATTGAACTTTTATTTGTTACAATAAAACTACCTTTTGATACCCTTATTATAAGTTCAGTCTATATACCTAACTTTTCTAATATTAATGTTTATAATGAATATTTTGATTTCATTGAAAATCTTTTAACTTAAGTCCCCAAATCTGATTTCTTATAATAATATTATTAAGGGACTACAATTTATTATCTACAAATAATTGCAATGTTGAGTTTTTTTTTTACGATAAATCATCGTTTTTCATTTTTTTTTCTAGTATTACCACCAACCATATTTGTAATGTAAAAAAAAGTGGGCAAATGGGTGTCGCTCTGCAGTACATTAGGTTACAAGTGGGTCACTGTAATAGATGGTGTTAAATTTAAATTCAATGATATAATATCATTATAAACGATTCTGAGAAAAAGAAAAACGATTCTGAGCGAAGACAGACAATCAGCCTGTGGTATTACTAAGTATATTTGATGATGTTATTATGAATCAAGTAATTTATATAATATAAAATATTTACGCAGGGTCTTGTTAAAATTTCCAATCCTTTGATTTAAAATCTGAACATTTTATACATTTTTGACTACAAAATAGTAAAAGTTTGGGAATTGATAAATTTACATATGGTGTAGATTTTATGTATCTACGGTAGTTTTTTAGGAGATACACTAAAAACCAAAATCATTAAAAATTTCCGTTTTTTCCTTAATTTTTTTTTGTTTGTTTTTCCACTCACTTTTGGAAACTAATGGGAATTTTAAACTCAGACCTTCCCAATATACCAACTAGATTTATTTTCTCACCGGAAAAGATACTGAAGTTGAAAGTTGTCTACTTATCGTGTACACACTAAAAAGTTAATAGTAAAATTACCGTATATAGATATATGCAATTTTCACTAAATATTAATATTAACACTTTCTATATAACATAACATTTTAAAATATTTTGACCCATGTTGAGCTACTTATAGGCATATGAAATTTTCTATTATTATTAGTTTTTTTTTAAAATTAATGTCGATAAAAAATTTTACTCTGTCAAAAAACTTGAAAATATAATGAAAGGTTTGTTGTTAGTTATTAATGGAAAATAATAAAAAATTGAGCATAAATCCAAAATAATTTTTTGTGAGCGGCCGTAGTTTGAATTTCGAAAAAATTCGTAAGAATTGAGAAAATTTGTTAACTATTTTGAGTTCAAAATTCATAAAAATTTTAGATTCTCTGCGGGGCGATGAATATATTGTTTTTACAGTGGTGTGTTTTTTTTTTTTTTTTATTTAATTTGTTTTTTGTGTCTGTCCTGCTTTTTAGGTAAAAGTGCTTAGTTTTTCTTTTCTGATAGGAAAGTGAATCTAATTGGTACTTTAGGGGGTACCAAAAGTAAACATTTTCCAGTAATTTTCAAAAGCGCCGTGAAAAACGAAAGAAAAATTCAAGAGAAACGGAAATTTATAAGCAAAATCGATTTTGGTTTTTGGTGTAACTCTAAAAAAAATTTCTATAGATACATGAAATGTTGACTGAATGTTTATATTAGCATTTTCTATACACCATCACATTTTCAAAATATTTTGACTTATTTTGAACTGTTTACAGACATTATCATTTGACAAAAATGAATTTAACCCACTGATGTACTAATTCTTTATAGTAAAATAAATTACATTAACCACAATAATATGATAAAATATACCTACTTAGTAATATTATAGTCTTCGACCAGAATCGTTTTTCGTATACAAAAATTTTAAATCACTGAATTCAAATTGAACACGTCATTATAGTGACTCTCTAGATCAGTGGTTTTCAAACTGGTGTGCCGTGGTCTTTCGGAAAGTTCAACTATTTGTCCAAGAATACAATTATAAAAATATTATTAATAAAGAAATGTTGGCCCATCAAACACACTTTTCTAATTAAATATACTTAAATAATTATAATTTTGATCATCTAATTATTTAGTGCAAAAAAAAAGTCCTGTGCCATTAACATTTTTCATGAAGTATGGTGTGCCTAGTTTAATAAAAGTTTGAAAACCACTGCTCTAGACACTTACTGTGCAGCTAAGTATTACCCACTTACCCCCTTTATTAGTATTTGTTAAAACACATCATAATATGTTAGGTGACTATATTTTTATTTTTGATATTTATTATTTCATTGGTGACATAAGAAAACATGCATTTTTTTTACTTGTCTTAACTAAAGAAACAGAATATGTTTTTACACAGCATGGTGATGCTAACTATAAATTATAAAATTGTCATTAATGACTTTTTCACTTTGCGGACAAACATTGTCGCTTTTATACTCTATTCAGAATAAAATTCACAGCTACCAGAACAGTTGGACCATCTCGAGCGGTGCCAGGTGCTCTGTAAATAGGCACCAATCGTCGGCAACTAATGTTACTCCACAGAATAGATGAAATCAGAATGGACACTCTCCAAAATTTTACATGGGCTCTTATGGCAGACACGGTAATTTGAGCTAAAGTGCCACCAGTGTTACCAAAAAGTACAGTAAAAAAAATATTGTATAAATAATTTTATTATTTCGACCGAAGAATCGGCGGTTGATTTGAAATTTTGTAACTAATGATATATATTATTTTCAATGGATATTGTACATTTCATTAATAAGAGTAATAATATACTAATATTTATGTATGGCAGTTAATGCGATCTACACATAATATATAATGTAATAATATATAATATATAATATATAATATATAATTATATTCATACATAATATATATAATCATATTATGATGGTCGACCTTCCGATTAAAGTGATTTCCTTATCGCAGTAATTGTCTTCACGGAAATACCCATGGTATTTTTTTTTTGTACTCCCTATACAAATTTAAATTATCACAGACAGATATAGTGTAATGTATATTTAATATTTATATAGTTACTGCAGTCAACTAACTGGAGTCCAATAAGCTTGTGATGCAATTGAGTGCGCATATC
>NC_042493.1:54996447-55001802 GCF_005508785.2 Acyrthosiphon pisum
TTTTTACAAGCAGCCCCAAAAAAGCAGTTTGTTTACAAACAAATCCAAATAAAACAGTTACACAGAGTGGTCTTTTGCGACATAAATCAGAAAATGAAAATAGTTTTATTATATGGCTACACTGGTGGCACTTTAGCTCTTATCATGGTTTTTGGAGAGTGTCCATTCTGATTTCATCTATTCTGTGGTTACTCCTTGTTTTCAATGGCCTTCTCCATGTAAATGGGAGGGGCAGCATGGCATAGACTAGTTTTTGACAGTTGAGTGGCATTCTTATCCTGAATAGAGTATATTAATTTTGAAAAATATTTATCTACCTGTATGAAATTGCCATAACAGCTGCTTCATTGAGTGTAGCAGGAGGGACAGGTTGATTTATTGGATTTTTTATTATAACAGTAGTTGCACCACTAAATCCAGCATGCACATAAACATCTGATGACTTCATATATCGTTTAACAATAACTTCATTTTGATGAGCATCACGTCCAGCAATAACTAAATATGAGAAATAAAAAGTAGATAGGTATTATGAAAAATAAATAATTTTAAATGTATTTTTATGAAATTCTAATACTAAATCGTTATTAATAATATTTAGAGTTAGGATGTTGATGACTTTTGCATTTTTTTTTTCTTTTATTCTGTACAATGCTATCCTAGCTAAAAATTTGTTTCATGCTCCCTTGATGCAGAATATTCTAATTTTATATTGCATTTTTTTTGCATTTTTAGCATTTTTAGCTATAAATGTATTTTTTTTGTTTTTAACGTCATTTTTCAACATTTTTAAGTCATTTTTTCATCTTTTAGGGCATTTTTTGTACTTTTTATACAATGTGGGGCATTTTTCACAAATTATAGATTTTAGGGCAAATGTTACACCCAAGTTTGGAAACAAATTTAATTTATTTAAAATCTAACTTTGGATTTGGACTATTAGTAAAAAATAATTTTAATATTATTATTGTGGGGTTTTTGTTACTATTACACCCATTATTATACCCATATCTCTAATAAAAATTATTATTTATAAATAAGTTGTTTCACTTACTTAATTAGTATTTTAGATAATTTTTAAGGTCATTTTTGAAGTTTTTAGGGCATTTTTGCACTTTTTTTAGGGCCTTTTTGCATTTTTTTTAGGGCATTTTTGTGTGTTTTTTAGGTCATCAACATCCTAACTCTAATATTATGCATTCATAAATCATTAGGTGAATAAATTAAATATCATTTAAAAACAATATATTTATAAAATGTATATTAACGGCGATTGTACACATTGAAAATATTAAGAAAATCTAAAAGATAAGTTACGTAGCATGTTCTACAAATGCATATTATTCAATTAATAAAATATTTAAATAACATTATATCAATAGCATCAGTTTAAAATATAACAGATACAAATTAATATAAATAAATAATAAAATTTTATTATACAGTTCCAATGTCATAAAGAAGATTGCCTAAGATCTACCAGACAATAATTTACTTTGAGAACTAAAAATTTGAAACAAATATATGCTAATAGATAAAATATATTAGGTAATTGATAAAATGTTGATTAAACAATAACAACTAATAAGCATGAAAAGAATGTTTCAGTAAACTATTTGTTTTCTTTCTGTGAGCCAAGCGTAACATAGCAAATTTTAGATTCACATTAATAATTATAATCATAATAATTTCTAAATTAGAGTGAAATGACCATAAAATTTAAAAGTAAGATTATTATCTAGTCAATCTCATAGGCATTTTATTATATTTTAATTTTAAAGCGAGTTATGAGTATTTTAAAATTGTAAATTGTTTGTAGATCATAACTCGCTTCTAAATAAATATATAATAAAACGCCTATGGGCTCCCCTAGATTATAAATAAATAATATGACCTTATATTTAAAATTTATAAGGGGTCATTTCACTTTAATTTTAAAAATTATTAAGACTTTAACCATTATTGTGAACGCACAATTTTCTATGTTGCGTGTGGGTCAGGGGGAGAAAACAAATAGTGTGAAGACATGCTCCCAAGTATCAACCATAAAGTATGTACTTCTATAAAATATGAACAAAAATAAAAAAGAAACCTATAAAATAATAAATCCCAAATAAAATTTAACTATTTCTATAAAAAATTTAAAATCTGTATAAAACAATCATTAAAACATGAAAACACAATATATTTAAAATATTAACACTATATTATATATTAAAACTTCATGTAATTACTGATTAATATTTTTATTTACTATTTTTAATTATAATTCTTTAAAAATAATATTATTCTCTGGTAATAAAAATTAAAACTAAAAATAATGACCTAGTTACACTAATGATTTATTTAGAAAATAAAATTGCCTGAGAAATATAATAAAATTCACTTATATTATGGTAAGTTATAATAAGTGTTATTGAATCTAACAATTATCTTGTTAGCCAATGTATGAAACAGCAAGTTGTGTAATGCCAATAAAAAATACCTAAATATATTATAAAATTAATTAATAATGGGGTCAAATTTAAAAATGCAATGATTTAAGCCAAGGGATTAGCCCAAAGAATAGGTTTCAATTGTTTTTATTAAACCAGTTAGTTTTATATTTCAAATGGAAAAGTATTTATATTTTTATATTTATTATTGCAGAGGGGGAGTGGAGTGGTGGATTAAATATCAATAAATAAAAAAAAAATTTGCGAGTAATATAAAAATATTAAAGCCTCAAAAACAAGTATTTTTTAAAAATTAAAATTAAAAATGCAAACTAAAATTTTAATTTTATTTGGTTATTTATTTTTATCTAAACAGGTTTAGGTATTTAGGTATTTTTCTTGTAAAATGTGTATTATTATAATATCTAGAAAATTAGATGTAAACTGTAATAAAGGTTTGACATGGGCAATGGGCATACTAATACACCAAGACAAGAAAGAGAAAAATCAATTATATTTTACATAGCATGGAAAGCATTGGTCATATTAAAATAATAAATTACATGAAACTATATTATTCGGTGAACTGAATGAGAAGAAATACCAACTAATTAGCAGTTTGGTACAGTAATGAAGTTACCATGTCACGGAAACCAATAAGTTTGTGGAGAAAATATAGAAATTGGTCAATGATACTATGATAGCAAAAAACTGCCATCTAGAATTTATAAGTAATTTTATAATGTGAATGTGTCCAGAATTAAAACAAGTGACCTAAGTGTGAAAAGAAATGATTTTCCATACTTGGTACTGTTTACACAACATTCAACATTAGATGATTATAATTCATATTATTATTAATGACTGAATAATTATGGTGTGAAAATAAACAAATATTCTATTTATATTTTAAAGTAAATTAGTGGTGTTGGCAAATTATATTATTTTGAATTATTGATATGGACGTCGATGTTCAATAAGTGCACCAAACAGAAAAAAAAATAGTTTTATAGTATATTGTATTGGGTGTGTATTAAATATTAATTATTGGGTTCTAAGTTTATATTATTATTATGATGTATTTAAAATCATATACATGAATTAATTTTTTTAATTATTCTTTGAAATATAATGCCATGTGCCAGAATTTATTATTTGAGTTATTAGATACTTGTATCATTGTCTACTTTATCTTTACTGTTAATGTTTCATAGTCAGCAAATGTCCGTTAACTTCATAGTTTTGATTCAAAATCAATTACACTGATATTGCGATATTTTTGGATAATGATATTCAAAATAATAAGAAAATATCCACGATATCATTGGCCAACACTATGAATTAGTATTTTATTTTCAATTCTCGGCAATTTTATCAAACAACTAAATCGCTAGTGTAGGCCTGGCCGCCTAAGCTTGAACACAAAATTTTACCTAAATAATTTTCCGAAGATATAAACCAATAAAACTTTTCAAACCAATATGTTTTGCGAACTTTATTTATAGAAGCAACAACTTGCATATCTTTCAAAGTTTGTTTAGTTTTTTTTTCAGCCATTTTTAAAACTGTACTTGAGGAGTCAATGGTTTTTTTCTCTTTGATTGCTGATTGTTTTTTAGATCCATAGTATCTATAATATGAAACAATAAATATCAATACATATTTATCATTAAATAAAAAAGTAATTATTTACCTTTCAGCATTTCCAAAAGCAGACTGACCTAAATCTATATCAATTAATTGACTGTTCTCTTCATTTTTGTTTTCTTCATTATAAGGATCACTTAATAATAATAATAACATCAACAATTATTATAATAAAATAATACTAAGAATTTATATAAATTATTTTAGAAAAAACTTACAACAGTTGAAGTGTTATGTGATTCACACTCAATTTCAAATTCTTAACTATGGCATATGTACATCCATCATCTTCAAAATTTAATTGTCTAATCATATCCCAAATCTCATCCCAATGCAGTTGTTTAGCTACTGCTTGCCTTACAAACTGTATAGTATTGTCAACAAGATCCAAATTGTTAGTTATTAATTCAGCTTTGAATTTGTGTTCATCTTGTGTATCTTGAAGTTTTTTAAGTCGTTCTTCATGGTCTTTAACAATATTTTGTAGCTTTTTAACAGCTCCTTTTTCCTTTGAAAAAGATATTATTTGAAATGTTAGTTAAATGTAATGTTATTTTTAAATTTGAAGTGAGAATTTTGTATCACTTTGGTTTGATATAAAACACTTTAATAATATTACAATAGAATAGAATTTGGAATAATATGGTACTGGATAATATCCTAAATTTAAAATGTTTAAATTTTATTTATTGACAAATAGTAAATAACTTGTTGTATAATATATAATAAATTATATTTTTGGATTTATATTTGATATTTTTAAAATATAATACCTATGTTATTCTGTACCACAATATCTTGTATTAATATACTAACTTGTTGCATGCACTTGACATCATATTTTTGGCTTTCTAAATTTGAATAAAATTCATCTACCGCTTCATTAAAACTTTCATAAGTTTTTGAAGGTAATTTCTGATGTTGAGCAAACAAAAAAGGATGATACTCTTGATTGGTACACAATTCTTTCATAATACCATCAGGTAACAATTGTTGATCAATTTTTTGAATTATAAAACCCTAAAACATAATTTGTTAAATTTTTATGTCATATTTCTATATATTGAACAACATTGTTGACTAAATAACATATCTCGTTATTATTAAACAGCAATATTTGCAAACCATTGAAAACTTTATATTTTAATTTCATCAATAGAAGATTGCAACAAATTACATTACGATCCAAATAGTAAAAAGTAATAATAATTAATAATATCATAATATAAAATGTATATTCTAAAATTATGTAATTTTGATGAATTGTATCATT
>NC_042493.1:55002192-55028413 GCF_005508785.2 Acyrthosiphon pisum
CAAATCTGTTTTCAGAATACTTATCGCTTCATTAGATCAATTGGTATGTTTGGCAAAAGACACGTCTAAAATACTATGTCACTTGTGTGTTAGACGAAAACAGAAAATCAAGGTATCGAATCCCGTTAATATTATATGCAATTTGCATATTAACATATTTTTATATAATAATATACTTGAGAAATTTCAAGTACCCACGAATAATATTTTTAAATTACAAAAACAAACTAAAATTATCACTCATGGTTATTTAACATGTAATTTTGTCCAATTTTGAACTTGAAAAAAATAACAATAAAAAAATTGTGGTTATATTAAATTTTTTAGATTTTTACACTCGTCAAATGTTCAAATCCTCAATGTTGAGAATCAAAGCATTTTTACTGTCCCAAAAGGTGACAAAACACAAAAAAAAACACACATTGTTTTAAAGCCAATACATTCATTACTCAGTTAAAAATTGTATCTGTTAAAACCAACTATAACTAATTCATAATAAATTTAAAATTTAAAATTTTTAGAAGAATATTTTGCATTTATAAGTAGATATAACATCATATAATATCTGACTTTTTAAAAGAATATTTTTAAAATATATTGCCTATTCCAAACAAATAAAAACATTATATTTTAAAGACTATTAGTGAATATAAATCCAACCTTTATTCATCACTATGTAGTAGAGATATTCCCAACCAGGGTGCCGTGAAATTACTTGAAATATATTTTTTTAAGAAAAAACAATTTTATGAAAATAGCACTATATATATTATATAGCATATAGCACTGTGAGTAATAAAACAGACTATAATATAAAACCTATTGTGTTTCATAAATTTTGTAAAAATATTGCAATGTTTTAATGTTCATACCCAATACCGGTTTAATTGCTATCGCTTTGATGTGAATTACTTGTGACTTTATCTTATCTTAATTTTTATAAAACATGTATCCGGTATCAAAATTAGTAATTTAATAATATACTAACAATTTCAGTACAATCAGTCTGGTTTTAGTCATCATTACGAAACATATTTCAGTCATCTCTAGATATTTTATAATTTTATATAATTACAATTTAGTGAAAATAATGGATAAATTTATTACTAAAATGAAAATTAGATGAAGACAAAATTTCATCGACCTTAATATTGAGTCACCATCAGGTGAATCAAATCAAGCAAGTTCTAGTTCAACTGGCTTAAATAAAATACGTTTATATAATATTAGTTACTTAGCTATGGGATTTACTTGGTATGGAAATGAAAATTGTCCTCAACCAGAATACATTGTATGTGGAGTGAAATTATCTAACGCAGCTATGGTTCAAAGTAAGTTGAATCGTCATTTATTAAAAAAACATTATCATTTAGCTAATAAAGATATTGACTACTTCAAACAACTATTAAGTTCACAAAATAAAGAATCAGTCATATTTGAGAAAAAGTTAACTATTCCTAATAAAGCTCTCGAAGCTAGTTATAAAGTGGCAGAATTAATAGTCGAAAACAAAAAACCACATGCAATAGGTGAATCTTTAATACTTCTAGCCTGTTCAGAAATAGTGCGTATGTGCGTATTACAATGTAATGATTTGTTTTATAAAATGTACTATGTGTATATAGTTTGTAAAATGTAAATAGTATTATAGTATAATGCTAAATTAAAAAGATTTTAAATGACCATTTTTTTTTCTCTGCTAAGCACAGCCCTAGGGTACCTCTAGATTTTTAGAAAATGTCTAAGGGTGCCATGAGACAAAAAAGGTTGGGAACCTCTGATGTAGTAAGTACATTTAATTTACATCTGTACTTAGTAGGTGCTCACATTCATAAATAAAACTAACACTAAATGATTGGAAGGTATTTTGTTTAAAAAAATTATTCAATTATTACTAAAAGCAAAATATGGTGTCACCAGTAGAGAGTACTACTGTTATTATTTTTTAAATGGTTTTTAGTAAATTCTGATAGGATTCTGATAGGAAAGCATACACTAAAAATATTTTGAGATAAGTTAAAATTATATCTTACTTCTTTTAATGTAGTTATATTATCTAAGAATTTTTCAGCAATACAAAAACAATTCATAAGCTTTTGAATATCTGTATCAATATTAAATTCAATACCAATTCTGGTATTTGTTGGAAAACCACCACTTATTAACATATGTTCCAATAAACAATTTCCATAATCTATAAAATTTAAAATATAAAATAATTAGGTATAACAGACAGTTAAATAAAAACTAATAGTATTACAACTAATAATAACAATTATGATAATAATTATCTACCGATCCCTAACCTAAGCAATTTGGAAAATTTGAAAAAATAAATTTTTTTAAGTTTGTTGAATGTTTAGCTGTTTTCAGAATTTGTATTAAAGAATCTTCCGTTGGTGGATTAAGTCGATTTTTTGGTCTGCTATTTGGGTACACCTCTTTAACAAAAAACCTAAAATTTTAAAATATAAATAAATAATATACAAAAAAATACATTAAAAAAAATTATTTTTATTATAACACATTAAGAGAAATTTTACTTCTGTTTTTCATCCTCAGTGTGCGGACGTAAAATATTTATCATAATATAATCTTTATCTGCTAAAATAATATTGCCTTTATCATATAATTCTAGTATAACATGATATGCTGCTTCTCCAACACCAAACTGCAGATCAATAATTCGATCAAATCCCATTTGTGTTAATTTTTCCAACCGTTTGTTTGATAAGTGTTTTCTTAACTAATTATAACAAATAATTCATTGTTTTTTAAATAGATGTTACAGAAAACATAATCTTGAATCAAAATATACAAGTACAGTATATATAGTTATATACATATATAATATATAATATTTATAGTTTAATTAGCTTTCATCATTAACGTTTAAATGAAACTCAATACTAGAAATCTAAACATTAAGATTATCTATATAATAGTATGTTACTACAGGTTAATAATAATTAATATTATGATTGTTTAATGATTAAGAATAAGATTATTAAACCATGAACAATAATGCTCAGGCCTAGAAATATACATTTTGAAAATGCATTTCAATTTTAATTGATAAATTACTTTTAAAAATATTCTTAATTTTGTTTATTAAATTTCAAGTAATGATAAATTTAAAATAATATTCATAAGCTGTTAATTTAATATAATTAAAATATTATACCTTCATGCTAAAACTACTAGGTGCTTCATTCTTAGTCCATTCATAATTAGTGACATGTAATCGAACACCAGATTCCAATAACAATACACACTTTTCATTGTTAAGTTGAAATTTGAACAAATATGTTTTATGATCAATGTCATAAACTCTTTGTAATCTCATGCCTTTGTATCTATAAAAAAAAACAATAACAAAACCATTCATGTACAAAATATATTAACAATTAAAACATAATTAAATACTAATGATAGCAGTTGAAATCACATATTTGAAGGCAACTGGTTTAATTATAATGTTATATCAACAAAACTTAACTTGTAATTTACAATGGTAAAAATATACAACACTCTAGGTAAATACCTTGGTAAATACATGGTATTTTTGGTTTATAAATTTATATTTTGCAATTATTTCTAGCAGGAACTACTTTCATATTAGTTTTTAAAATAATAATAATAAATAAATAAATTATAATGATCTGCCTACCTAATTGAAAAATCACTTTTATTATGATTATATTCCTGGCATGTCCAAATGTATTATGCAATTGTTCTATCATAAATGCATTGGGAGCCACTTATAAGGTTCAGTCGTTAATAAGACACAAAATTGCTTGGAACAGTCTGGACTTATCCAAATACATTAAAATATAGTTGGTTATTAGACGTTAAAAAGTTTGTAAAAATTTGTATTTGAAAATACCTAGACATTTTTGATATAATTTTAAAATAAATTAGTTTTGAAAAGTCATTCGTATTATAGTGATTTAAATTCATCTTATTGCAATTTAAATTAGTTTAGTGTACAATCAGTTGTCAATTTAGAGGCTCAAGTCATAGTTAAACCACCTTAAAAAATTAGGATCTAGAGTCTAGAAGTGTTGACAAGAACTGTACATCACCGAAGCACTATTAACTTTAATATACAATACGAGAAGAAGTAGCATATTTATGGAATAGTCAAATGTAACAAAAAAAAACAAATTTTTAGATATTATATAATAGGTACCTATGCAATGTGTATAAGTAAAATATTTGAAATTTTTTAATAAATAATAATTTATATGTAGGTAAGTAGGTAATATGTCAAATTAAATAAAGTAAAAACTAAAAATAAAGTTAAAATTAGTTAATTTTTTTTTGTTTCTTTTCCCACTTTGCCTATAAGACTCGCTTTATGCTGGTTTTAAAGCAAATCTTATTATTGATGTCCATTGTATATATTTATATAAGACTATAAGTATACAACATAGTATTTTCATTATTTGGTAAAGTTGGTTATTTTATTTTATTTTAGTTCATAAATACAGAAAAAAATTTTAATAAATGCATGTATTTCTTATAGAATCACAAAGTTAAAGTTTACATAGGTAGTATGCCTTAAAAATGTTTAGTGTAATGGTCCTAATGGCTAGTTTTTAGGTCTGCTATAGGTTTGAAAACATAACATAGCAAAATATGTTACCAAACTCTACTAATGAATAAAGACTAATCTCAATATGGTAGACTCAAATACACTCAAATATAAATAGGTACTTGCATTTTAAGTATTAAAATATAATATTACAAGTAGGCACATAATAGTAAATAGGAAATTTTCAAAAAAAAAATATTTGTTTTCCTAATAGAATATGGTGAGCATGAAATATAATAGGTATATTATTATGTTACAAACACTTACTTTTGAATTTCGTTGACGACACACATTATGTCCAACGTCGAGAATCGCGTTTTCATTTTTGTGTTGTTTTCGTTCAACCATTAAAAAAGAATATCTATAAAATTACAAGTCGCCTAGGCTCTTGTTTTAGAAAGAAATCCAACGCCAAAACCCCGTGTACTACCTATATCGCTGCGAAACACATGAATTATTGTTATTACGTCGTGATAAACAGTAACATCATTGATATTGCGGTTTTCTTGATTATAATATGTTGTGTCCGTTATCATTAAATAGATAACTCGTCACGGTTTATGATTCACCCAATGAGCGGACGCGTCGACCAAAGTGCAATTGGTAGATCGGACGTATCGATCGCCGATCGGTGGAAGTATTGTACTCAAATTTCAGATTCAAAATATTAATATTGGGAAGATACTGGTATTCCATAGCCATATTATTATTATATTGCCTAGGTAAAATCGTAAATATATCGTGTTATACTGTTGTGCATTTTAAGCTAGATGTTTGACAGAGAAATCGGCGACCTAATTCTAATGGTAATGTTAGTACCTATATCAATTACATTTCTGGTTTGGAAATTCTCAATTTGCACACTCAAAGATTTTATTAAAGATGATGAGTTGTTCATCATAGAATAATTGCTTGTGCAATTCCAGGAAGACTACCCAATGGCCAATGTACCTAGTGGTACGCTTCTCACATTTTTAAATAGCCATGGCATCAGTGCGGCATTGCAGCGTATTTTCAGGGAGGGGGATGGTCCGGGGTCTCGACCACCCTACGACCAGAATGGAATAATATAATTTTTAATTCATAACCCTTTTGTAGGGTTCGAGAATTCTTGCATTTGCAAGTTTTTTTGTATAGTGGTCGTAGATTATTTCAAGTAAGTTATATAAATTTGTTTTATGAAATATTGAAATTCGAAATTAAATACAAAGTTTGAATTTTGCATTTATTATATTTTTGTGTAAGTACGTAAAATTGTCGGAAAAATCATATTTGGATGGCATGCAAAAATATTTCTTAAAATAAATTATGTTTGTGTAGGTAGCATAAGAGCAAATCGAATTTGAAATTTGGGGAGGCTTGGCGCCCAAATCCCCCCCCCCCCTGTTTACGCTTATGGTAGGTAGGTTTAGGTCTTAATTTTAGGAGTCTCTTTGTGACAAAACTGTGGTAAAACTAATTAACATTCAAGATGGAACGAAGAAATGAAAATCAGTTCGTTTATCGTTATCACGGTGTTGGAATATCACGTTTTTCGTTATTCCTCAACCTACCTAGTATTTAAAAAAATGAAATTGTTTTATCTCAAAATGCTTATAACATACGATAATGTCCATTATGAATCAATATACTAATATATGCGAATTAGTAAACCCGTGTATAAATTATTTTTATTACCGTTTATGTACCTACAATGTAAGTAGGCTACCTAGTTATTATGATTTAATGCATTTTTCGAAATTAATATAAAAATTTAGCTGCATAGTGCCTATATTTAAGACTGCACACTTCGATCATTTTTGTGCAACAATTAGTCCCAATAACTCTACTCATATGTATTTTTATAATATTATATGCTTACTTATTTTTTAGACCCCCCTACCTACGCAGTGGCATATTCATCTATATTCGCAAATGCTGAAATAACATTCATACCTAGGCGATAAACAACTACAACGACATTGACCAAATTGTAAGACCTCTAGTCTAGGAAAACAGAAGTGGGAAATGGAGTTTATAACTTATAAGGGAGTGCACACTTCCACAGTACAGAATTTTTATAGATGTACCATATACCTAGTTGTTGACTGTTGAGTCCCGAGCACCTTTACACCACACGACTTGTACTATTACATTTTGAACTTGTGTTTTATTTAAAAAAAAATCTATTTAATTTCAGACAGTAGGATATTTCACATAGGTATATTAATATATTAAATCGCTTTACAATGTACGTAATTCCAGAATCGCTTGGAGGGCCGCATACAATACGACTATGATTAAAATACTAAATTATGACGTACACAAAATATCAGTAGATACCTACCTAAGCCAACACAACCGGTCTATACCTGATAGAAGTATTATAACTTATAACATTATTATAGGTATAGTTATTTTAAACATTTTTTTTCGTAATTTTACCGTTAAAACTTAAAATTATTGCACTGTATGGCAAAACATTTGCTTATGTTCTCAAATTTGAATTCACGCGTCAACATATTTTTGTAGGTATGTAGAGAAAGAGTGTTCACGAAAGTGATCGGCGTGTACTTACAAAATATTAAATCGTCAACGTTCATATCTATACAGGTAATCGGTCAACATTTTCTTCATCTCTACATAAAATGTTGAAAATTTTTATCAACAATAAAAATAAAATAATGTATCAGGTAATACAATTTATTTTTGCGCTAATATCCCACTACCAAGGTATAAAAGCGCAAATTCGTTTTGCGCTTTTGAGTAATCGAAAAAAAGATCGATTCGCGCTTTTGGGTTTATTATTATTTTATTTTTAATTGAAATTTGAGTGAAATGTTTTAAATCATATACCAGATATTCACCTATATCATTCGGTGTCTATGATACGATCGTGTCACGTGTGCGTATGTGTCTGGTTTTCACTAAAATTAAAATTATAAGTCTTCAAAATTTTATTATTAAAATGTCAATTACATTAATTTACACAAATGACCTTTTTATTAAAAACATATGGAAATATATAATATGATTTTGAATTATGAATCATAAATAGATATAGTACCTAATGGCTAATTGAATAAGCTAAAGAATGACAAAAACTATATTATAAACATATCGAAATACTAATTTATAAATAAGAGTATAAGACCAATTTTAAAAAGTCGGAATTTCCTTGTAAAAATTATCGAAGTACATCACTTTCCAAAATAGATTTTATTAATATACTTTTCATAATTTTTACAAAGGTGGGCAAATAATAAAAACTCTACTACACAGATAAAGTTGATCCCTATCCGTTATGGAATTTTGGTAATTTTATTCTGCTATAGGTAAATACTGAGGGAGTGGTTCTATCCCGCGAAAAACAGTTTTTTGCTATGTTTCATGCGGGTATAGCGTCTTCTTGAACATATTGTAACTTGAAAAAATTAACTTTTTTTAACTGAGTTAATTTGAGTTAATTTTCTATCTCAACTTTAAACTTATTTAGTTAAATTGTTTTTTGTTAATTTTTAACTTAATATAATTAACTTAACTTGCCACAGTTGATTAAGTTCATTAACTTGCCCACCTTTTAATTTTTACTGCGGATTTTAATTTTCAGGTAGGAATTATTGTTCGCTGAGCACACCACCAAGTACCTATAGGACAAAATATAAGCTAAGAAGATACGTGTTTTTGATATTTAATACGTGGTAAGAGTTATTACTGCAACAACGATTTTTAGATTGAAAACATAATTTCATCAAGAGGCGGTGTAGAGAAGATAATATAATAATATCTACTCTACATCGTGGTTCAAGATTCAAGATGCTATTATCAAAATAATACCTATAATGGCATAACCGCAAGGAGATTTTTTTAAAATATTAATAAATCAAAATATAATTTTTGTTAAATGAAGGTATGTGTTTTTAGCGTGGATGTCAATAATTGATTGTATACCTTGTGTACGATGTAAATTTGCTAGAAAAAGGAAGGATGAAGGTTATATCTTCAAGTTGATGCATTTAAGACAATTAAAAATAATATTTGTTTTTATGCATACATCCATTAAAAATAAATAAATGCATTCCTGGTTTTGGTGCTTGTTTAATTAATTGTACATCTTCCTAATAATTTGGGGATTGGCTTACCTCACCTCGAGTCCTTGACCTCTATTGAAATATATAGTAGGTTCTATAATAGCTGTAGGTACTTGTCCTAAAAGTATATATATTACCTACAATAGTTATTATGATAAAATAGATAATTAATTTACATTTCACAATTCACACAAAATATTAACTTTTAAAAAAAAATTCGAACATTGGTGTTACATGTACTTACCTATGAACTATCTATAACCTCATATAGTTACAACACATTTTTAGATATATTATTAAATTTCAAGTTCCCAGAAGTATTTGTACATAATATTCTACTAAACATTTTAGTCTAAAAATACTACGAAGTATGAACCACAATATATTTCCATAATTGAAATCTAACAATTATATTGATTATATTATAACGGTTTATAGAATGTATGTATAATCCAAAAAAATGCATTCAAAAACTAATTTTGTATAAATTCTTGTAAGATAACTTATAACTAATATAAGTTATAAGGATTAACATTTCCGTTAAAAAATGAGTAATAATGTAATATATAATAGAGCGTATCGTTAATTCGTAACTAATTACTTTATGCCTGTGGGCTATGGGCTATGGCTATCTCAATAATGTCCTATAATTTATACTTACACAAATAGCATTTTTTAAATAATATTATAATGGCTACAAATTCGTCAGATTATTATTTATTTATATACCTTATGATAAGGTATATAATGTATTTAATAATATTTAAGACCATTGTAATTTAGGTTCAATTTAAAATATTGTTAAATTTTACCTAGCCGGGTGCTGTCATTACTGTGTAATTATTTTAACCTATCATTTTGTAACGGAAAATATTGACATGCATGATAAGAAATAAAATAAAAATTATAACAAAAATAAAAACAATGTTAACGACAGTCACTTAATTTAATTTTACTATTTTTGTGATGGGTAACAGTTAACAACCAACAATGGACAACTAAGACTATCTAAGCATTGGTACCTTTGCATTAATGTAGTCTAGAGCAATAAACAGAACACAGATAATAACTATTATTTCCTATATTTTTTTATTCGTTTTGATTATTTTCATTCTCGCAGTTCTCCTAATTATTTATAAAGAAAGTAAATACTGTAGATAGTAGGTAACTAGTAGATACCACGAGTATTTTAAGTTAAATCATTGCCGATTGAATAATTTTATAGAACAAATTCCAACAACCGGAACATTATCAAACAATTTTTTTATTTTTAATTAAATTGAAGTGTGAACTAAGATCACAAAATATTTTTTGTAGTTTATCTCTATCATTCAGTGGCGTCATTTCATTTTTTGAGAGGGGGGAGGGGCAAAATTTTTGACCAGCCCAAAATAAAACTGAAAAAAAAGCTAGCTAACATTTCCATTACATTATATTACAATATTGCATTTTTATCTCAATACAAATACCCTCCTTATACATAATTGTATACTTACTAATTAGTATCAAAGGTGAATATCATAAGCATACAGGTAAGTAACCCATTTGTTTGAGAGATAACAATAACTAAATAATTAATACATATATGTAGAGGTTACTTAAATATATTATCTATTAGCTACTATATAAAGGCCCAAAAGTAGCCCATACTCGGCCCGACAGCGGCCCGCTAATTTTTATAGGTATACCTACATAGGATTTATCATCGTTATAATATTTTTGCACGGACAAGTAAGAATGTTTTACCAGCGGCGTTCTTGTTGTTAACAACTTATACCTACTAATTAAAAATCAAAAATCAAAAATAATAATAGTTTTTATAAAAAACTATTTAATTTAATTGAATAACCATATTTAGTATTAATTTTATATTTTATTTATGTGAAATGTAGTAAATGAAATATAAGCACTACATCATGATAATATTGTACCTATTCAATAGTTATAGGGTGGTAAAGGAGCTTCGTGAGGTCTATAAGCTCATCACAAAATGTTTACAAGCCCTCCCCAAGAACTTAATTCTAGAAAAATAAATCAGCAAAATTAAAAATAATTATTATATTTTCTTAATTTCATTATACTGACCATAATTATATTAAGTACCAAGTCAAGTCTTTTTTATAAAATGGTCACAAACTTGATAAAATAACCTGCTGGCATGTTTTAAGTCGAATAAATTATTTTTTCACCGAAAACAAATACATTTCACTAGTTTTTTAGGAAATCCCTCAGTGACCAGAGACAATATAAGATATCCAAATATCTTAATAGTAATTTAACAACAAAAAAAATTGAAATAGACATAAGAATAAAATAAAAAACAATGAGGGATCAGTATCTGAAAACATGAATATAACAATTGATGAAAGATTATATTATAATTTTAACACGTCATAGTTTTTTGAAGACCATATTTTTAGTAGGTTCCAAGGACTGGTCATAGGCGTAGCGTGATGATTTTTTTTGGGGGGCTATGGCCTTTTTTTTTGTGGTATCAATGACGCTGCCGCAACTGCTTGCGAATTACTTTATACCTATAAGGGCTATAATGATTCAGGTACAGAACATATTATATTCTACAAATATAACTATAGAAAAATATAAAGGAACAAAATATAAAAAGGACTAAAGAAGCACATTATTAAGTAAAACATAAATAAATAATATTTATTTTAATGTATTTGAATTAAATATTTAAAAAAAAACATTTTAAATAGGAAATAATTACTAATTACTATATTATAAGATTTAATAACGCCTGTTTTTTCACACAAATATATTAAGAACCTCTTCAGATGTAATATTATTAGCTAAGTCCCTTTCAATATAAAGTTACGATAGATTTGAAAATCTATCGTTAGACATAGAATTTCGTAGCCATGTTTTATTCGCCGCATTACCGAAAACGATCTTTCTCAAGAAGCAGAACTTACTGGAATTGTAATGGCTACTTTTAAAAGCTTTTATAAATTTGGAAAAATGTTTTTGTTGATTTCTGATACAATAGCATCTATGTCCAAATCATCTTTATTAATATAGTTCTTCATAATAATTAGCATTTCAGCTTTAATAGTTGATCTTTATCAAATAAAATATTCTTCGGATATCAAAATAAATAATAGAAAATGTTTTCAGTTCCCACATATGGACGTATAAGACAGTAAACTATTATACAAGAATTTCTGTGGGGCTTAGTAGAATTATGGGGGGCTATAGCCCCCTTAGCCCCCACCATTCTACGCATATGGGACTGGTGCCAGTGGGATGTTAACTTGGTCAGTTTCTGATATTATAGAGACTAATATTTTTTTTATAATTTCTAAGAGGAAAACGTATGCTAGGTATAAAACGGGCAATAATAATAAAGACAAGTAGATACCGTATTTTACAATATCTACATCGCTTAATCACGTAGATATTTTAATTATGTTTGATTAGGTACCTATAATATAAATTATTTGAAAAATAATGCAATAACATTAGGTATAATAGTTTCAACAATTTTTCAATTGTATTGTATTATCTAGTCTAATATAAAGCCAGATAAATAACATATTTTGTATTATTATTTATTATATTTTTATTTTTATATTTTAGATTCTGAGCGGAGCGATGATTTTACAATGATGTGTATTTTTTTGTGTCTATCATCACCGTTTGGGGTGGTAATAAAATTGCTTTGATTTTAAATTTCAGTATATCTTGTTCGATGGGAAAGTCGAAAGTCAATCTAGTTGGTGCATTGAAAAGGTCAAAGCTCTCAATAGATTTCAAAAGTAACGGGGAAAAAAAACAAAAAATTAAGGAAAAACAGGAATTTTAACGCAAAATAGGTTTTTCTTAAAAACTCTAATAAATTAACTTTAGATACATGACATTTTCACTGGTTGTTTAAATTAGCATTTTTTATACACAAATAAATTTTCAAAATATTTTAATTGCTTTGAACTGTTTCCCGACATTTTCAGTTTCAAATATTTTTAGTGTTTTTTTTCTATGAATGACAATACAATTTTATTTGTTGTATAAATGAGCTTTAAAATTTAATACAAGGCTCCTAATATATTGTTACGATGGCGTTTGAAAATATTAAAAATCCATTGGCACAGATTTTTTTTATGAGCATTTAAAGTTAAAATCTTGACAAAATACGGAAAAATCACGAAAATCAACAAAATATTTTGAGATAAGAATTCATAAAAATTTTTCTTTTTAAATCTTTTTAAAGATTTGAAAATGTAATAAAAGATTCTTCATAAGTTTGTCTACCATTATCAAAAAAAAAAAAATGTCTACAAGCAATTAAAGTTAAATTTTTATGAACGTTCGAAGTTCATATTTTTACAAGATTGGATATTCTCATGTAGCGATTTTGTTATTTTGTTGTAATTCAAAAATGAATAAACTAAGACACTCAAAATTTATATCATATATATTTATTAAGAACATCTTCTGATTAAAATTTTTTTAGTTTTTTTTTTCTATAAAATTGTATTCGTTTGATCAAAAATCTTTAAAATGTAATAAAAGGCTTCTAATATATTGTTTCAACAGCAGTTGAAAAATATTAAAAATACATTGGCACAATTTTTTTATAAGCATTTATAAAGTTTGAATTATGACAGCATTTAAAAAATTTAAAATTTAAAAATGATTTTGTAGTTGAAAATGTATAAAATATTCAACTTCTATAGCTAAAAATTGAAAATTTAAAACAAGATTCCACGTAAGTAGGTTTTGTTCTTTAACCAAAAGATCTAAAATATATGAGAACACAGTTTTTTTTTTATAGTTATTTTAGGTTCAAATTTAGACAAAATTGAAAGTAAATGATTTTTTAGTTAATATGCATCAATAACAAAAAGTTGAAAGTCTCAAAACCAAATTATAAACTATAGTGTTTATACTTTTTAGAGTATTTCCATATAAGTTAGATTCGAATGATATAAATTTTTAACTTTAAACAATTCACGGTAAATATTTTTTGACGTGAAAACGAATTAAACTGAAATAGTGAAATATAATAAAAATAAAAACAAAATAAATTAACTTCACTAATTTTATAAAATGAAAAAAAAATTCGTTAATTTCACGTTAATTTAGAAAGAAATTTAGTAAGATAACAGTTGAGATAATGAAAAGCCAAAAGTTAAAATAAAATTCCCTTTTTAACTTAACTTAAACTTTTTAACTTGTTAATGCCCAGCCTTGCGAAATTGCATATTAAATAATCAAGAATAACAATTTTAGTTATTTTTTTGTAATTTTATAATATTGGTTCAAACTACTGGCTACCGTATCAATAATAAGTAATAACTATATAAATATCCTAGACTGACAAACTTTCTCCGCTCATAAACGTTTTTTGTATACAATGATATTATATCATTGAATTAAAATTTAATACCATCCATTATACAGTGACCCAATTGTAATTTACTGCACAGCAGAGTATCATCCACTTACCCGCCTTTTTTAATAGGTATTTGTTTTCCGCGTTGTGGTATCGCCATTGGTATCGCCACATGGAAGCAAACTGTTTGCATAATACTTACCTCCTATGTAACATAATTTATAACAAATTACATTATAAATAATAAAAATATAAACAATGAGGTCATCATAATTGTCCCTCCCATTGTGCCATAAGGATATGATGAAGAGTTTTGGACTTGTGGTATGTGGGGCTTAGACACCTGGTCGGTCTAGACTCTCCTGGCGCTAGAGCGATCGCTCTTCATCCAGTTTCGAAGACATATTCCCTCTATCAAACGGTAGAAATTTATTTTTATAATAAGTAACTTAGGTAGGTATAACAAAAACACATAATATTATTTTTTTGAGATGACTTTTTGTTTTGTCAATTTGTCCATAGGAATTTTCGTATTTACTCGTGTACCTATAACTAATATTTATTTTTATTTTTTAGATTATGTTATTTACTTTTAGACTTTTAGATGGTACCTACTCTAATAATTCAATAAAAAATAAAAAAGTAGATCCTGCAATTTTTATACAATATTAACAATATTTAAAAAAACACCCACCCAGGCAACAAACGGTTTTGTGGGAAACAATTTTTGATAATATTTGAAAACACTTAGGTACCTAAGTACCGCGTTTAAGTGACACTCACTCTCAACGTTCTTACGCAAGGTATAAAAATATTTCAGTCTTTTTAACTGTTATTATAAAGAACTGTTAAACATGGATTTCGTCTTCAATATGTATTAATGACGATTGACATAAATTTCAAACTGTGTTTATTAACTTAAAATGTGTAGACACTTTTTATGCATGTTTTATATTCTAGATGCCTACTAGGCAGTATGCAATAATATTATATAACTAATTAATCCTGATATTATATTGTGACCTATACAATTTTAGTATTTTTTTTAGTTGGAAAGTGAACAATTATTTTAAAACTATTAATATTTTCATCGATATACTTAATTTAATAATATATTTATTTATTTATTAAGTATTAAACGGGCAAGGCCCTGTTACAATAGACAACAACATTACAATCATTATGATAATACTAATGTAGTAATGTATAACAAACAGACAAACAGATTGCACTAATTAACCGAGGCTAAGGTGAAATTAATATCAAAGTAGTTACAGTTATAGAAGCTATAAGTATAAAAATTATAATCAATAGGATTAATTAAAGAAATGGGGAAAGAAATAAGTAAGTCTGGATGATAGCTATCACAAGGAAGAAGTGGGCAATTTGACCGATTAACTGATAATTTGAACCAGATAAAATTGAACCATTGTTATTTACTATATAGTAAAATATATTTTATTAAGTGTATATTTTAAAAAGATAATTTTGACAAAAATTCCGACTCTGTTAAAGTTAAGTTTGATAAACTAGGGAAAAATCCTATAGAGCTAGGAAGCCAAATTAACTTTGGAAGATTGTAGTCATCAACCATTAATATATTTTTTACATATGGTAAACTAGATAGTAGGTTACTAATGATATTAAAATGAAGATTATAATTATCGATGTTAGAACGAGGTGGAAAATAAACATTACTTACTATAGTATATAGGAAGTATTAATTTTAATTAGTACAAATAAATGCTCAACAGGACTGGTGGCCGGTGGGTACAGATAACATACGATAACAATATATAAAATAAATAGGTACCATAGTTTTTATAATTTGAATAACTTTAATTCTATATAGGCATATAGCAATAAAGTGTAAAAAAGCTAAATTATTTCAAGTTAAAATATTTATAAATAAATAATATTTAAACACAGGTAAAATTAAGTTATGATTGTTTAATGATTGGTTAATGATTGTCATTTGTCACAACGTCAGCATGCTTTAAACTTACTACTTAGTAGAGTTCGTAAAATATATTAAATGAAATAATTTCAAGTATGACATGTATCTACAGAACAAAAACCACAGTGTATTTGCATAATCAATATTTAATATGTAAAAAACCAATTAATTCGAGGTGGTACCTACAACGTATTACCTATTAGTGAATTATGTTAGATTCATAGTTTCCACTAACCTCCAAAACAAACTTATTAATTAAATTAGATAAAGTGTATTACTATTATCTTATGCATAAAATATGTACCTATTAGGCAAGGGTTGTTAAAAAGTTATTATTTTTAACTTTGTAATTTAACTAGTTAATTATTTTTGTTTTTATTTTTATTTATTCTACAATCTAATGGACCCCACTGAACATGTTCGTGTTCTAACTTATTAACTTATTCAGTAAAAATTGTATTGTTATAACTTAACTTTTTATAGTTAATTATCATTGTCGTATAGTTAAGTTAATTTTCTTTTCGTGTCATGCATAATCAACTAGACAATACTGATTCGTTGACTCTTTTTCGATTTTGGTCATTTATTTTCGAATTATATATTATAATAATCTAATTTTTTACACAGTGTTAAACATCTGTAACATCTCCTCTTCACCTACCGCTCTCATCGCTCTTTCGGGTGTCGTTTTGTTTATATTAACGAGGTCTCGGAGAATCAACCTCGGTGTGTGATATTATTACTAGGGATCAGGGTTATCATATGTGAAGCAAAGTACTCAACGTATATATGTATATATATCTATTATTGAATATTAATGTATTATTATTACCTACTACAAGTTACAACATCGAAAGTATACTTATAAATTATAACTCAGATTTACCGATCGGGCTACGGTGTGTTCTGGGTGCAGATTTCCGATGTGGGTTGAGCTGGTCGTCCACGGGTCCTCTTCAGTCATTGTCAGCCCTCGACTTCCACTATCGGCCATCTACTCTGACTAGTGATTATCGTCCTCGACCATAAAACTATCAACTGCCGACCATAGACTCCTCCATCGAATATGACTATTGACTCTTGACTGTTTTCATCGACTATTTAACTATTTACCGCCAGGAGTCCCGGTCGATTATTAACACAACGCGAGCCAAACATCGCGTCAGCATAATATATATTTCATACCTATATACACATTTGCCATTACTAACACTCAGTATATTAGCCGTGCTCAACGTAGGGAGTAATGTACGATGTCGATGACGACAATCGTTACACGTCTAAACGTCTTAGTAAATGTTTGTTTTTAACCAAATACTAGGGCAGTTTATGACTTAAAATTAACTTTTTTTTTAACTGAGTTAAGTTAATTTTATTTTCTATCTTAACTTTAAACTTGTATAGTTGATATTTTTTTCTCTTAAGGCAATTTAACTAAATTAACTTAAATTGTCACAGTTAATTATTTTTATTAACTTGCAAACCGTTAGTATTAGGTAATAATAAGTTGTATATAAGTAGATATCAAAGTGTAAGTAGGTACCAAACATATCTGTCAACTTACTCATCATGTAAATCACTTCCGGAGCTAATATAAGTAATATCCATTTGAAAATATTGTTCATTCAATAAAATATTCAGATCAAAATGGTCCAACATACTTTTATGTGAAACTGCATACCAAAAATGTCCAAGAATTAAAATATATCAAAATCGTAACGCTTAACGCATATCAACATATCGTAATCGGTACGTATTGTATGTAAAAATATCCAAAATTGGTAAAAATATAGTAGGTACCTTGACACCATGTTATTAGGTTAAATTATTTTATATTATCGGTTATAATCGGTATTATCAGTTTTTATTTTATTGGTTAGGTATTAGTGCACAATTAAAAAATACATTTAGCCATTTAGGTATATACTTTCATACTAGTGAGATATAATGCATGATAATAACTTACATTTAACATGAATTTTTTTACAATTCAATCTGGGGTGTAGTTATAGTAGTTACTGCAGTAACGCATGAGTACCTATAACTGAATCGACTGATATATACCTATGTTAAGATAAACCTAGAATAATATTATTGTGAAATGCTGGTATTTGTTGTGTACCTACTCATACATCCTTATTTTGAAACATAAATAATACTTGGATAATACCTACTACAACAGAAACGAAGTAAAATGCTGCTGCAGCATGTGCATCTATATAAGACTGTATAACATGTTTTTTTGGATCCTGAAGTATAACAGAGCAACAGGCTATTGTGCCAATTATTTTAATAATGATATATTTAAGTTTTAACTTTCAGTTGTAAAACGTTTATATCTTAAGGACCTCAATATTAGAAATAAATATCTACTTACACAGTAATACTACTTTCTTTATTTATACACACATACAATATACATATTATTATACTCCTTTCTTCTAGATTTGTGCACGTCTAATTTAAAAAAAATATATATATTTGTTTTCATAGATCGCCAGATAATGGCAAAATACGTTCTCGTGAAATGAAATTCTTACTAAGAACGTGTAATTATATGGTTTGGGTTATGTGACGAGTTAGATATTTTGGAGACCAAATTATTCAACCAATTTATTTAACCCAAGAAAGTAGTAATGATCATACACGCATTGTCGGGTGAAAAAAATGTGGCAGCTGACCACTAACTCTCTCGATTTTCAACTGACACATAGACAATAATATAATACAATACGTTTACAACCAGTCAATACATTCAAATTTTAAATATATAATAAGTAGGTAATAAGTATAGATGTACCGACAGTGAAAACTAATAAAAAAAAATATTAAGAACGTATATGATCACTTGGCCACAAGCTGATATATAATCATGGTAAAAATTTTTGAATTACAAAACAAAAACAGTAGGTAAGTATAGGTTCATAAAAAAATGTAGGTATCTACTATATACAGTATACACCTATACTTACATATTGTATTGTAATTTGAATTATTATAATGAAATTTAAAAACTGCTTTCAACCACCGGTACAGTGAAATGTTTTATAATGACTTTGGTTCGGCTGGCGTGATGTTATTATAATTAAAAAGTAGATCTAAATATTATGTGTCCTAGTAATACTGATATACGTTTCACTGCATTTGTGGTGACACTACATAGACACAGGCGTCTGGCACATAGCAGACGAATTACATTAGACGCACCCACGACTGATACTTATCTAGTCATAATAATAATGGTCCTCGAAATATAAAACGTTTCGTGACTTAACATTATTTATCATTATAAAACATCAAGTTTTTTTTACTCTGGATTCCATGAGGAATACCTGTTGGTGCTTTTTTAGAAAACTTATGGTTTAATCATCTTAAACGTTTGTAATGTTATTATTTTACGAATTAGAATAAATTATAATTAAGAGAAAATTGCTTTTGAACTATACATTTCAAACCTATTTTATTTTAGAACTGTTTACCATGTGAAATAACTTAGAAGCTCTTGGTTATTATTGTTATAGGTAGTCATTAATATATTTTACTAAGTTAAATATATTAATAATGCTATTTTTTTTGTTATTTTAAAATTAACCACTTTATGAATTTCATGTGTGTATACATGGGCAAAAAGTAGAGTTGTAATATTAATTTTTTATATAGCTTATGGATGAAAATTATTATCAGTACTTATACCTAAATAGTTGTCGTATATTGTAGACAGTCGTCGCTGTAATATTATTTAATGTAAACATATTACATGTAAAAATCAACGTAGCAATTTAGATATTAATATATAGGTCAATGAAGCAAGATGTGCTGAGGCAGCAAAAACTATTTTACTATATAACACTGCCGTACGCACAAGGACAGGGGAGTCCCCGTTGTCACTGAGTGAGTCGGTGAGAACGGGCTACGGCGGTCTGAATCCGCAAAGTGTTTAATTTATGTTTGTTTTAAAAAATCAATAAAAGTGTTTAACTTATATTTGTTTTAAAAATTCAATAAAAGTGTTCATCGTGTATTATCCTATACGGGTGATACTACATAGTGAATAGTGATCTATAAATTTGTATAAGTGCAATTGGGTAAATTAAATATTAAAAATAAAATGATTATTTTTTAATTAATTACAAAATAATTATTATAGGTATATGTTTGAATATCCAATACCATCAAAATTTGAACTTCAGTAGCACACAACAATTGTATGTGGCTATACGAAAAATCGATATTATTAATCATAGAAACTTAAGACATTTCACTGTTACATAAATTATTATTTTATATAGGTACTGAATGACTATACTGAACATGTTTAGGCCTGGAGATAAAAGCTTGAAAAATCCTATATAAATTGTCCTTATAGTTACATAAAAATATTAAAAATATATAGGCAAGAATTTTTTTGTAAGCATATTATTAAGTTCAAATTTTGGCGAAATTATAGATATTTAAACAAAGAATAATAATTTTAGTTACTTACTTTGTTGAAATTCAAAAATATTATTTTTGGGGATTTGAAACTATTATTATTTAGTTTAATTTTAAGCTATATTGCCTATTTATACCATAAACATGTTCACACCGCTCTACACGATATGTCAGTATTGACTCAAAAGTCAATAACAATAGTCAATAATACATTAGGTAGGTATAAAAATAATACCTACTATTATAATTTACAATAATTATAAATTAATATAATATAATAAATGTAGCGATTTCGACACTTATTAATTCAAGACTAATAGTACTAATTTATTATTTATACTTAATTTACTAATAGTAAAATAAATTACTAAAATAACAATATAAATTATATCATAAAATATACTTAGTATTTAGTAATATAGGCTGGCAGATCATTCAGAATCAGTCTTCACTCAGAACCGTTTTTCACATGCAATGATTTAATATCATTGAATTCAAATTTAACATAATATACATATAGGTAGGTTGTGACTTACTAAATGACGAGGCACACTAATTGATACTTACTGTACAACAGAGCAATTATACCTTCTTCCCCAGTATCATTTTTGATACTGTAAATAATATATTTGTTTATTACATAGTTTGTCGTTGAAATTGGATCTAACCAAAACAATTCAATGGCATACAATTTAATTTAAGGTCATGTGTATACAAAAATGTTTGAATTGTATTCGTTGACTAACTAAACACAATATAAATATATATCTATTAATGATAAATAATGTGCATATATTTGTAGATCTTAATTTTAGGATTTTAAAATTAAATTGACGTGTCCTATAATAGGTACCCATATAATACAACTACAATTATAAATTTGGTGAAGGCATTAAATTTTTAAATGTATTGTATAAAAGTTGCATTATTTAGGTACCGAAAAAAGATATTCTTGTTATTTTATTTAAATAATTTATGGAGTTCTTAAGAGTAGGTACCTATCAATTAGGGATCGCTAGAATATTTTGCTCTAGAGCATCATTAACTCTTAATCCAGACGTGATTATACTACGTGTGCCTATACTGTATACATAAGATATAGATTATCGTAAGAGCCGTGGAGAAACGCTATAGGTTCTTAAAATATATACATATTCATGGTTAGGTAATTGTAAATTAGGAAAGTTGTAAGAACATTAAGAACTAATGATATGAAATATAGGTAAATACATATAAATATATATAAATATATATCTAGTTATTATAATTATTAATATTTAATTGATTACACACCATGGTGTGACATGGCAATGACACGAAATACTGTTTTTCGATTATGAACTATTAACATAATAATAATAAAAAAAGAAAGTACCTACTTTAAAATCTTCAACCTGATAACAAGAGATTATTTCAATTTTTGTTTTTTTTATCAATGAATAAAGCAGTTATATTTTTCAAAATAATGTCAGTATAGTGTTAAATGTGTTTTGTGATTAGGTATTGTGTCTATAAATTACATACATACGTTCCTATTGAAATCAATTTCATTCATCCAAAACATATAGGTATATTGAGGGGTAGGTACATTTTTCTTATGTGATAGTTGTGAATTTTGATTAAAATAAAATAATTAGACTTGAATTTATAATTGAAAAACCTCACTCAATGAAGCATAAACAATATATTTTAAGCAAAGAATAAACTATGAAGAAAACACATACCACAACATTAAATTTGTTTTTGGCATAATTAATTTACAATTGCCCCACTTCACCCGTATATATATAGGTATATTATACATATAGTACAAAATCCGTGACCGAATCCATCTTCGTAGTATCGATCGTGTGAATGACGCGCGGTGTAACTATATATTAATATCAATATGGGTAAACCGTTTCAAAAACGTGTTACACGACGTCGAGAGAATACGTGGTAACCGAATTCGGTAGACCGATGGTCGTCGGTATAGCAGGTATACCGGCGTCGTCCGGCGACCGGTTGCGCGGTCAAGCCGTCCCGAAACGTGTTCAAGAGGCAACCGAGTATCACCGCAAGTGTCAAGTCCTGACTAGATGTATAAAAGGATAAAAGCTATTAGCTATAGGCACACATTTCATACTAAAAGCCTACTAAGTGCATTTTCAATCTATTTTAAAATATAATTACGTATTCGTTTAAATGTTATAGTATGACATAAATGTTCTAACTGTTGCGCTTTGTATAGACCCAATGAAATGTTTACCTAACTATTTTATAACTTATATAACAAACAAAAAACTTAATAAAATTTAAATATTTGAACGATTTTTAAAACTATTAATTATATTAATTACCTTTGGGCTATTACCTACAATATTTGCTTTTGTAAATGTAATTCAGTTTATTTTTCATTAATGGATTCTGTGTATGACCATATAGTCGTTAACCAAAAAAATAATTAACCAATTCGTTTTGACTACAGTTATAAATATTATCATTGAGTATAATATAAATGAATTGAGTAAAAAAGTTGATATATTAAAATTTATTTTTTGAGGATTTTTCTGTTTTTGGGTGGTGGGCGCTAACCTGTAATTATTGAGAAATCGATCATTACTTGGAAGTGATGATTTTCCAATAAGTATAACAATAATAAAGATAAAAATATTTTGGAAATGGTTTTTTATAATGGGAAAGGGAGCTCACTTCACCCACTTGTTTAAAACATAACTATGGATATATTTATATATATTTAATATAAATATAAATATAGGTATATGTATAGCTACCTACATTTTAAAATCATTTTTTAGTCAAGTTTTGGAATTTAAATAGGTTTTCCCATATTGCCAACTATCAACACTCTGTAAACATGACAGGTATAATTTCCTTAAGTGTTTTTGCCATTATTTCGGTTACCTAGCTAAAATATGAAGGTATAATAGAAATTGAACAGTATATTATACCTATTCCCAACGAATACTCCCAAACATACTTGTACAATCAAAAAAATAATTGTTTTAGTTGCATGTTGTATTGTTGTATGTTCAACGGGTTGTGCCACGACCGTGATTTTGACCCGGATATATTTAAATGGTCGGTAAGTACAAATTCATAAAACATGGCCCAAAACAACTTAACACATAAACTAAGCAATTAGATGAATCAGCCAAAAGACATTTTATAGTGTATTTACAAAATATTATAAAAGGGATATTAATATTGAGTAATGTTCAATTGTTGGCACTACAATAATATGTTTAGTTCCTTGTAGATACGAGTAGTCATAACATGTCATATAACTATATAAGTATGTCTACCTAATTATATCAGTGTAGATATTTAAGGATCTAACTTATAAATTATACAAAATATATATTTAATAGTATTACAAGTTAACAAGTATCTAATATTAAAATTGGCATTTTTGACAAAGTTTCTGTAATATTGTATACTAGTTTTTTTGCCTCCAAAAATATTTTATAATTGATTAAACTCGGGCTTGCAAACGTTATAATAACGTTAAACTTGACAAAAAAACGATTAAAAATTGTAAACGTAATAAATTACAATGGAAAGTGGTAATCAAAAATAATTAAATACCGCAATATAAAACGTCATAATGATTAACAAAATAATATATTATTATATCATAAACAAAACATAAGGCAAAACGTAATTTATAGAATATCATTAAACTAAAAATATCACATAACATAATTTATAGAATTCCATTGAACAAAAAAAACGCAAAACGAAATAATTTAAAATCCGTTTATTCAAAAGTTATATTGGTTTCGTAGAAATATTTATTTCATGCATATGGACATTAGAATTGATTGTATTATATTATTCCGTATCTGGGCCATTACCTGCCTGCATTAGTAAAGTTATTACTTATTATTAATACATTTGATTGGTATTAACAATATTCTAAATAACGATAAACGCAAAACTTGGATAACGTTTTAATTGTAAATAACATAAAACAGATTTTTTTTTTCAAATGCAATCCCTGAATTAAACCCATATTATTTTGAGTGTTGGCCAAAATATTATGATGAGAAGGTATATTTTTAAATCGTACCTATTCGAAAAAATCATAGTACCTTTATTATACATATACCTAGTATTCTTCATCATTATTTATTACCAAATAAGTTTAAGAAAACAAAAATAATATAATTTATTTTGTGACTTTTTCAACAAACGGTGGTTAAAACGTATGTTTCATTTTAATTTGTAAATTTTACTTAATCCTGTTTTGTTTATCATACATTCATACGTTATAATGTCTTATTGTCAGCCGATTATTTACATAAGAAAATGTGTGTGCGTGTATCTATTTATCGTATTCATTACCAGGTGATATTGATCGACAAGACTTGTTATTTACGAATATGTGTCAAGAGTTAAATATTTAATTTCTGTATAATAGGTGTTTATGATACATCCGAAACAAATATAGATTTCTATGTGATGTTTTAGATAATTTGGTGTTTAAATGTAGTTTAGATACCCTTTTCAATACTTATCAGGTCTTAATAATATCATTCTGTTTTTTATTTTTGCAGCAGAATTCCAAAAGTTTCAGAACACAAAAGTAATATTTACATTATTTATTTATTCAATACCTATATAGATACTGTGTTTGAAATATCGGTTTATCTATCAAAATAATGTTTTGGTTTTCCATATCCGACTCATAATGAGGTAATTTTTAATTGAACAAAACATTTTCTAATTTTAATTATATTAATTTATAATATTTATTATTATCATGATCTTACTCGAGAGATTTTGTGTCGCCCTATTTCCCATGTTGTCACTTTCTGTGCATTATAATATTATGCATTATTACCTATTTTAAACACAAGATTTTATTTCATACATAAGTACATAACATAAACAAATGAGCCTGAAATCGTATGATTAAAAGTTCATATTCTGTCAAATAAAATAATTAGAAAGAAATATACCGACATAATATTCCTTGAAAATATGTTATAATTTTAATAGCGTCTTATAATATAGTATACATACATATTATACATGTTATAAGTGGGCGTTATAGCAATTGAACAATGTTAACATTAACTAATAAAAGAAGTATTTAAAAAAAAATAATAATATTTGTTTACTTTTACAGTTATAGGTAGATACAAAACTAGCCATAGGATAATAAATAGGATAGTAATATTGTAATTTAAATAACTTTTATGAATGTTGTTTGATTATACTCTGAAATATATTTTAACAACTAAAAATTAAAAAATTTAACAGACAATTATGCCACCTCAGAATAAGTTCAATAATTGCCCGTGTACCATACTACCATGTATAGGTATTATTAGGTTTATGACTTTGTACTGCACTCTTACAGTTAAATGGCATATATTTTACGTGGCCGCAAATTTGTAGCACTGTAGTGCATGCCAGCACAAAAAGTATGGACTAGTTTAATTACTACCTACTTTACCAGCTATACTATTCCCTTAGGGCTTTGTTCAGTTAAATTCATACCAACTTGGATTTGAATGTATTGGGTAGAGCATTTAAATATTTTATATTCTAAGCGGAGTGACGAATGTATTGATTTTACAATGATATGTTTCTTTTTAAAAAATACATTTTTCTGTCTGTCATCATATTTTGGATTAGTAAAAAGATTTGGATTAGATTTTCAACTTTTAGGGTTTTTCTAGTAGAAAATGTAATCTTGGTAGTATAGGGGTTTAAAGTAAAAATTTCAGTAGGTACTTTTCAAAATAACCGAAAAAAAATTAAGGAAAAATTGAAATTCTTACGAAATTCCAGTTTTCGTCCAC
>NC_042493.1:55028513-55032233 GCF_005508785.2 Acyrthosiphon pisum
TGTGATATTATATATATTATTTGTACTGATATTATTAATTGTACCTATAGAGATAAGTTAGTGGGCGCCCATCCATTACATATGAATATAAAATACTGTAATTTTCTATATTAATATACCTACTTCTTGTGGTTAATCATTCAAACGTATATTTGAGTTAAGCATAAGGTGCCCACTTTCCCGTGTTTTTCGCGTTGCGGTGCTTAGCGCAGTCATTTTGTTCGGTCGGAGTGTGGGCCAATAAAAACTAGTTAAAATATTATTAGGTGTAGCCAAGTCGGCCGACGTCCTCTGGGTCGGCATTAAGGATTTGTGCGACACTTATTGTTTTAAAAATTATGATAATTTTTAAAACCAATAGCAATAGTAAACAAATTTTCATCGTAAGTAAATCTCAAAATACCTGTTGGAGCACCTCCCCGGGTTGGACCTCTAATTTAACCTTTTCCCGAGAGGTCTTTTCCCTTTAACCTATCTACTTCCCAGAGATCTAATCTATATCTGTACCAAATTTCATCGCAATTGGATGATCGCTTTAGGAATGCATAAAGGACACACACCCACAAACATTAATTTTTATATATCTATGCATAGATATAATGAAACAAAATCATTATTTTAAATACAATTTAGTATTTAACATAAACATAGGGAAAAGAAATAAAAAAAAATAACCAAAAAATCAAACGATAAATTATTATAATTTATGTTATATTATATTCACTTTGCCTACCAGCTAAAGCATTTAAGCTGGGTTTTCCATTATGAAAAACACCTGTCGATCAATATCAACTGCTACCGATTCAACAAAACTACAAACTGTAAAGGTATACTAAAATACAGTATAAAAATGTAATTAGATTCATGTTCAATTCGACTTCAAAAATCAGGGTTAATTATCTTTACGGATTTACTTATATAACTTACTCACATATTGCGAAAATTATGTTCGATCAATTGTAATTTATTGTATGACATTTATGGTATGACACAATAATTTAATATAATCTTTCATTTGGTCTTCGATTTCTTATTCCGAAGAAGGCTGAGGGGACGCAAGCGTTCGCTCCACATGGTCCGCGCATTCATACATTCGGTAGTCTTCCGGCCTCTGCGACTGCCGCTGGATGAGTTCCGGCCATGACGAGTGCCACGGATAGCTTTCCCTCTACCGTGATTGCTTTGTGTAGCCTTTCCGCCACGGCCACGGGCCGTCTTTCGGCTACCGCGACTGCTACCGGCCGGCGCGGCGGAGATCTCATCGTCAGCGATTTGCACATAGAAGTCGTCGTAGTCGCTTCTGCTCCGGCTACGACGGCTACGACGGCTCCGGCTACGACGGCCACGACTATGACGGCCACGGCCACGTCGGCTGCGTCGGCCACGGCTACGAGTGCGACGGGCGCGCCTGTCCGTGTTTTCTTCTTCGACGTCACTAGCCGCCGTGGTCGGATTATCATCCGCCCCCGAACCCAGCCGAATGGCTGTAACTGTGGTGGCAGCTGTACTCACCGCTGGTGGCACTGCTAACTCCGCGATCGGTTCCTGCTGAAGTTCCGGTTCCATTTCGACCGGTTCGTTGTTCACGGTTAAATGATTAACAATTTCAGGTTCTTCGAACTCCATTGTTAATGGGATCGTCGAAAATTCAGTAGTCACATCTTCCCCTACCACAATGATATCATTGGTGCTTTCACCATCCATGTCGAGGAAAAAAACGGTAGAAACGATAATTGTTATAAAAAAAACCTTAGGTGCGCACGAAACGAGTAAAAATAAAGTTTATTTAAATGACATGAATCCTGACCAGGTCACCAAGGCGATAACGGCGGTGCGTTTTATTGTTTTGATTTAGGCCAAATGCACAACATTCTAATATTATATCGTATATAATATAATAAAACGTGTATAGGTAGTGGACTCCAAGGAGATTATAAGAAAAAAGTATAACGAGAAAATTCTTTATAATAATAATAATAATAATAAAATTCATAAGCCATGAAACTGCAATCGTGGATACGTGTACATAAATCGATGTCCGATAAATTGCTAGATATTCAAACAAATCCGTACACGAAGGGACCGTATCAATCCCGTTTAATTACCGCGATTTCCTCGGCTCATGTGAGATAATATCTGGTCACTCAAATTCAAACATTCCCGTAATCGAAACGAATCCTTTAAAGCGCCAAACCTTATCACAAACCCTTATAACCAAGCCGTACCAGCAAACCACAAACATTATCACCAAATTATAATCTTTATCACCTCCTCAAACTAAACGACCAACAACGTGTGACTAACAGGCGTGAATTTTATGATATAAACAACATTGTCTCCAAATTCGGTACTCAATCACAGGGAGTTACATCGACATAACTGTCGTATATTGTAGACAGTCGTCACTGTAATATTATTTAATGTAAATATATTACATGTAAAAATCAACGTAGCAATTTAGATATTAATATAGGTCAATGAAGCAAGATGTGCTGAGACAGCAAAAACTATTTTACTATATAACGCCGCCGTACGCGCAAGGACAGGGAGTCCCCCGTTGTCACTGAGTGAGTCGGTGACGACAGGGAGTCCCCGTTCTCACTGAGTGAGTCGGTGAGAACGGGCTACGGCGGTCTGAATCCGCAAAGTGTTTAATTTATGTTTGTTTTAAAATTCAATAAAAGTGTTTCCGACCATTAAAACCCGAGTTGAATTTTATTTCTAAGTCTTCTTTGTCCTTACCTTTGAATATTGGAACAGTGCTCAGACCCACACACCTATAGTCAATGAAAATATACCTTTGTATATATATAAAATAAATCACTCGTATAATATTAAGTTTTGAACGTTATCCAATAATAATATATAGGCACATAATATAATGTAACATTTTTTTGTTGTACATTTTAATTAGAATTTTATTGGACGACGATTTTCACATATAGTACATTACGTCCTTGTAATTTGGAAATACATTTAAATATTTAAATAAACCATGATTCTTAAATGCCATACAATAGAATAGACCAACACTCAACAGTTGTGTACCTAACTATATAACTTTTCTATAACTCCGTGTGATCAAAATTGTATTATTGGTATTTATATAAATTACCTAGGTATTTTAAAAACATACATATAAATTCACGACGCCGGGAAAATGGATAACGTGGGAGTGATGTGCCTTATAAGGGTGAACATATTTTTTTTAAATAAACATAACTAAAATAATCTCAATAATTGTTCTAAATTAATATTTATTATAATTTTAGATTATGATCGGAGCAACGGATATATTTATGTATTTATTTTATAATGATTTGTTTTTTTATTCATCTGTGTACACAATAAGTATTAGGAATAATGTATCGGTTTTCTACTTCAGTAACTTTTTATAGATAAGGTGGATCTAGTTGGAGCATCCGAGAGGTTAAAATTAAAATTCTTAATTTCTATATCAGTAAATCACTGTTCTTGAAATTCTATTTCATAACTTTTTTTTTATTATTGTAAGTCAACATATACAATCTATATTGGATGGCATAATAAGTATACACTATGATAAATGACAGATAACAAGAGAGTACAACAAGAGTGAGTAAAATTGATTTTTAAAAGTTATAAAATGAATTTTTTATTTAGACATGAATTTTATTTTAATTTTTTTGAGTTAATGTTGATAAGTTTTTCATAACTAATATTGTAATATAATAATACTTG
>NC_042493.1:55032333-55063693 GCF_005508785.2 Acyrthosiphon pisum
GCCCCCGAGGACCCGACCCGTATTTTTCAAGAAATCAATGAAATGATTAACCAACATTTATCTACTATATATATCCCAGTGGTATGCGTTTCATTGGGATCTATTAAATAATTTTATAATAATAATATAATATAATTGTATTATTTTAATGATACTAAAATTATAATATCTTAATCCGTGGTAATAATAAAATTATATGATAATTTCGGAACCTATTATTATGTTGAAATACGTACTGTGGTCTGTGATGTTTGATCGATTTTATATTACTATATATACTATATATATATATCAATCCATATTATGTGATAAATATCTATACAATGTTTTAAAATAATTTTTTTGAGATTTGGCATTTTTGAGAGGCTCTTTGAATAATAATTTGCCTCCCGGGCCCTTTAGATCCCAGGCCGACACTGCCTATTCCGTATTCGTTGAATATAAATTTAACTTACGATTTTTTTAAATACCTATGAAGTATTTCCTATAGTGGGAATCATATTGGAATAATGATAAATAAAAAAATATTGGAATATTTTTCAGGACAGTTAAAATGTTGTCACGGAAAAAACTTTTCAGATAAATTATTGATATTCAAAATTAAATTTAGATTCTGAACTGAGCGATGAATGTACTTATTAGTTATTGGTTATATGTTTTAAATATAAAATGTGATGATTTTGTAAAAAATTAGTTCTTCAATTTTCCAATTATCATAATATTACTTATATAAAATACATATATTTATATAAATGAATTATAAAATATCCTTAGAAATCAAATTCACTTTTCATATACAATTTATTCTAAATAACCTAATAGTAACCTACCTACTCAATGACGAGGTACACTTGAAACCTAGTTACTATACAACAGAGTAACTATATCCTGGTTTTTTCATATTGATTATTGGGGCATTTTATGATTTCAAGCAAATAGTCGGTACGGCTTATAATCACTGTCGCAACTTGCAATATATAAAATGTTACATATAATAAAATATGAATGTAAAAAATAAAAAATAAATTTTAAGAAATAAAAATCATAATAATAATTAATAATAATATATAACAAATAAATTTAAAAAAAAATATTTTTAATAAATAAACTTCAAACCCATGCTATATCTCCTACCTCAATATCCATTTGGTTAATGCTAGGAAATGTAAAGTGTATTTATTTAGTCGGTCGTGCTCCACCCGTACTATATATAGTAAATGCCTACCGAATAGTCAACACATTAAAACAGTCGTTAAATATAGTATAGGTATCTGTAATCAAACAGGTAGTTCCCGTTATGGAGTTTGTGTTTGTTTTTAATGGGTGTGCAAGTGTGTTTGTCCCGCGTGTTCATATACAGGGCGATCGAATTCAGAGATCGCCTTAGCTAAAAACAGTATGAGTTACTAATATAATAAACTAGCTAGAACCCGAAATCCAACCAGAAAAGAAATCTACACGAGTACTACAAGGTCCAATCACTATGACTTGCCGACAAAATTCCCGTAGCAAACATAAGATTTTGGGTTGTTGATACACAATTTTAAACTAATTTATTTTCACCACTAGGAGATACCTATATACGATGGTATTTTAATATATTTTGTAAGCCATCCCATCCAATATCCATTTAAATTTGTATTATTTTTCTCACACCAATATATTATTATGGGTTTACCATGTAGTATATAATACATAAATTATAAACCTATACATGATGCAAATTGTTTTATAGTTGGATCCGCATACCATATTTTTATAGATGAAAATGTACAATATGTCTATTATACATCTATTTACAACGTATATTGTATATAGGATTATAATAATAATTTAAAATCACTGCAGTATCTGTACGCAGTACGATAAAATTTACAGACGTCCTAGACACCACGTCCGTATTTATATTACAAAGTAGAAACTGGTTGTAGTGTACATATATCTTAAGAGAATGGATAGGACATCAGCTGTATGCTTTATGATTGCAATACTAAATTATAAGAAGCTGAGGTGAGATATTTAAGCATAGTATCATACTATCATGGTAACCACGGAAGTTAGATTGATAATCGCCTCGTTTGGCCGTCATTCCGATTACAGACCCTCGCTAACATTTAGTATGGTCACTAGCCAATTTAGGTATGTCCTATTTTATATACATACACACTATATTATGGTATAGTGAATTTTAAGGGCCCAAACAGAATGTTTGTTATAAGTATAACAAATATTTCACTAAAGCAAAACTTTGTTTATCTTATAACAGAAACTTATAAATTATTATCATTAAAATCAACGGCTAAATTAATTAAATGTTTCATAAGTAATAATATTATATATATTATATACTATTATATATAATATATATATTATTTCCCTGAATGGTGGAATACCGAATAACCAGCACCCATACCACTCTTCTGTATTGGTATATTAAAACTCAGATGTATAGAAATGACAACTTATATTTTTTTTACAATAAGCAGTTTTCGGAGTAATCCGGATTTCAATGCAAAGTACATTTTTTTGGATGTTCTAGATTTCTAGAACAATGCAATTCCAAGTATATAATTCGATTCATGTAACAAATACTCTGAAAGTGAAACTTTTATTTTGCTTTTTTTAGGTCATTTTATTAATTTGTAGGGCATATTTATCAAGTTTTTAGTGTAAATTAAATAAGTCAAATTCTATCTCAAGGAATTTTACTAGTCAAAATGCAATATTCATAGTTTCACATGTATACAAAATAGTTAGAATTAAAGAAAATTTAACATAATTATAGTTTTAAATTGTTGTGTGTCAAGAATGAATAATATAGCTCCAAGAATCATATTGTTTTCCGATAAAATCCATCGCCTATATATTACTGTAAATTTCCAGTTATTTCGTCATATTTTTTTTAATCTTAAAATTTTTAAACTTCCTTAAATATTAAAATAATATGTACCTACGTATATAATCTGTAATGAAGTAAAAATAATAAAAAACCGCTATGTAATATTTGAATAGTGTTATGTAGTCGAAAGTAATTTTTAGTGCACTTTTTTTTTACTAATTTTAGAGAATTTAGGGTCCACAACTATTATAAATATAGATAATATAAACGCATACAAGGAATATGGATAATCAATATCGAGTTTGTGTCGTGCATAATTAGAAATTCATCCCGAAGTGATGAATCAACTCTAAATTATACACCGCAGTTGGAGTATATAATACGCATGACTAATCCTACCTATGTAAACGCCAACATTTCGTGATCTTGCTTACATTCGATATGTGTATAATTACGCACGTAGTCAAATTTGCATATTACAATTCCGGTCTCTATATTGTGATACCTATATAGACATAATATACCTATGTCTCTGGCGTAATACACATCGGCGGGAAAATAAAATGAAGACCATTTTCGAAACACACTTTCCTAGTCGATATCTATAAGTCGTATCAATAAGTATATTATAAATAATAATAATATTACTTTACGCGTGCGCGAGCTGGAGAAAACGCCGCCACAGTCATCCTCCGTCCGACCGATCGAGCGAAAAAAATTCTTCCGCACGCCGACCGGTACCCCCACCACCGGGCACGGGTCCCCCTCCCCGCGGCGGCGCGACGGACCGCAGCCGCCGCCGCGTCGTGCATTCCGTTCGGATTTCGTCGGACTGAGTCAGTAGGGCAATCGCGCGCGCAGACCGGTTACACTCGGCGGCGCGGTTCAGTTCAAGGTTTCCCATTTCGGAGAGTTCAAGGCATATATAATAATAATATAAAAATAATAATATTATATACATGTTATACGCGTGCCTCGTAAACCGCCCGCCCTACTGCCTCAATACCCGATAATATAATATCACGGTGGTCGGCCCCTCCCCCCGGAAAAATCGTCATCGCCCGTCGACGGGATTTTTATTCTCTCGTCACTAGCCGGCCGGTCGCTGTACGATCCGCGCTCCGCTCCGTTCCGCTCCGGACGTGTAAACAATAATAATAATATAATATAACTGATACAATATTACGTCTAAAATACACCGAGAGCGCGAGTTGTCCGCCGATTTTTCGAATCTTGCGTTTCGGTTGACTCTGGACCTCCGTCGTCGAGTCGATTAATTTTGAATAAATTTTATTCTTTTCAATTTGTTTACCCAAAGTTTTTCCCTACCGGCCGGCCCACCCTTTCCACCGCCGACAGATCCACGCCGATTGATCGGCTACCTGAAACTACTACAGTGGTGACAGTTGGAGCGAACCGCCCCGCATCGTCGCTCGGAAACAAAAGAAAATCGTCTGTGAACGACGGGAAAACATGAATAAAATCACGTAAGATCACCCGACGCACTGCAATTAGATCGCGGATCCTCGTGCAGTCGATTCCTTCCGATCGCATACAAATTGGAGCACGGTGACTGGTAAGAAACCAAAATCAAAAAAAAAATTTAAAACAAAACATTTATTACACCTACTTATTATTTTTTATTTATTTAATTTTTTTGTATAATATAAATAGAATTTGTATTTTTAAATATTCTTCTTCCGTCTCAGTGCTGTCGCGACAGTACGAGATTGGAGCGTCACGCTAAATGGTAACTAGACGTGTGCAGGGTACCTACAATAAAATATATTATTATAGTATAACATGATAATGTTAATGAAAAAAATGTGAATCGCACTGCATAACGTCATCTCATCATTTCTGTTAGTGATATAATATTTAACATTAGTAAATTGATTGCTGCTCAACAATGCACTTATACTTTTTTGTATCTAGTTGTTGGACCAAAAAGTCAATTATTGTTTATTAAAAGTTTAACAATGAAATCAAACATATTGATAATCGATTAAATCGTATTATTTGACAAAATAAAATCCATAATGTATAATGGATCATGCAGCATGAGGCTACCGTAAAAGTAATATAATATATTAATTATTGCGGGAAAATATTATATTCGTTTCATAAGTTACTCAACAGTCAACAATTTGATTACAACTTAATACGAATCCAAATAAAATTACTACAGTTATAAATTATAATAGAAAATATATTGACACATTTGTAATTTTGAATAGGAGTATAATACATTATTTGAAAAAAATAGTTTCTTTAGGTATAAAGAAGTATTTAATTCAAATCATTTTTTTAAAATATTATAGTTTTTTTTTTAAATTCAGAGCAAATATCGTTTTGTATGTTACTAATTCACAATGTTGTAGTAGTATTATCTACTTAGTAGGTACCTACAATATAATGTTAACGTAATTTTCCCACCTGTAATATTTAATGAAATATATTAATACAAATGTCCTAAATATTTTTTTTTAGATATGATACCTAAATACCCAAAACCCAACATCGTTAAACTTAGTTGGTAGGTGTCTACCACAGTCCACAATTATCATATTTCAATCGTCTATAGGTATAAATACCTAATATTAATTTAAATGTTAAAAGCTTAAATTAAACGCATGAGTTGGTAATGTTTTATATTATATAGGTACGTATACTTAATACAATAATCGTAATTTTACTGTTGGCAATGTTCTATTGTTTGACGAAAAATCAATGTTCAAAATACTAACTAAACTATTAACTAGAATATAACCACTCAGCTATTTTATTTTAAATTATAGGTACAATTATAGGGTACACGAATACCACATTAAAATCGCACTTTAATTTATAATAATTGCACTGTATAATATAGATAAAAATTTAAACTAAAAAACTTAGAACAGCTGAAATAATTTTTGTAAGATATTATTACTATGCGAGAAGTTTGATACTAGCACCACCTACCATTATATAATTAATATTGCCCTACTTTTTTAATTTTGGCGGAAAGGTTCTTTTTCAATTACACTTCTAATTTATATTTCTCAAATTGTAAGATGACTTATATATTTTAATAGGGTCTTTATTTTCAAAAATATACATTTAAAATTATTTAATTTATACCTGTTTAGAATTTAGAATTATTTTTGGTTTTTTATTATATTTTACAAATTATATTTCAATTATATCAATATTGTAAATGGTAAAGGTAGGTGGTAAGTACCTACTAAAAAAATTATCTTTATCTGCTAAATAATATTAAATAATTAACTGCATATTTATTTTCAAGTTAATTATTATTTTAAATACAAATGTAATATAATATATAGTTTTATGTTTCATACATCCATAGAAAAAAATATTCTTAAATTACGATTAATAAGATATAATTAAAATTGTCAACAGCTTGGTCATGATAGGTATATAATAAATAATAGTATTGAGTCTGATATATCTACAAGTTATCACTTTTCAATCTTCATACATTTTTCTAGTAAAAAATGAAGTGTATTATTTAAAAAATTAGGATATTAACAGTAATATGTAATAAATATAACTAATAGAATAGTTACATATACTTAATATCTAACAGGTAGACGTAGGTAATTTTTTTTAAATATATTTTTATATTTTTTGAATATAAATATTTTAGCCGATTATTTCAAACATAAAATCGTTATTCGTAGACAGTGGCTGAAGAAATAAATTGAAATCTATATAGTTCAATTGTATAATAATAATTTACGTCCGTCCTATACAAGAATCTTTAGGTCTAGCCATTGATACGCCAAAATAATAATAACTGTACATACATTTTTCTTCTATTCATATTTTCAATGAAATCACATTGGTATATATACCGTAAAAATTGGAATACTTATGAAGGCCTTTTGCCAATAAAATATTTTGTTTAATATTCAGTAGTTAAATATGTTTGATAATAATAGACTCATTAAAAAATGATGAATTTCAAATGAGCATTGTTAAAAAAAATGTAATAGGTACCTAATTTACTAGGATAATATGATTTTTGAATACCATAAAAATATTCTAAATACAATAAATCATGTTTTCGTGTATGTACATTCTTTATTTTTCTTATTTAAATGTTTAAACATTAAATATTTAACTATATTTTCTAAAATCTTGATTAGTGATTTCGTTAAGTAAATTATACCTTAGTTTACTATCGTCATCTTAAGTTATCTATGCTTCATACACAAATATATTTAACAGATAGGTAGTTGAAGAATTTAGATAATAGATAGTGAGATAATTGAAAACTAAAAATATTATCCTTAAATTGTAATAGTAGAAATGTTTTCTTCGAATCGTTTAACATAACAAATACGTCTAAATTGTTCTTATATTCTTCGATAAACGTTTAGGTATCTTATATCCTTTTTAATATTTCAATGGGTGTCATTACTCATTCAAAACATATTTTTATCGCTGGGCCTTTCATTTTATAACTTTTCAAGTAATAACTGTAATTGTAAAAAGAAAATCGAGAATTTTATATGAATCTTTTTTTTATAAATATTTACGTTTTGAAAGACAGTAAATATTCATTTGTAAAGGGAAATCGAATGAGACCAATTTTATGTTTCTTCTTCTTATAGTCCCACATACGGAATTCGATATGATATATGTTTTATATAGGTAGGTTATACCTATACAGCCCATACCTACCTTAAATTAAGAAATAACAGTACATACTAATAACTGTGCCGTGTTAGTTATATATGATGACATCATTGTTAAAAATATACGTTGTTTGAATTTGGTAATTATTGTTAATATATTTAATAACATTTGCTTTTGAAAATGATAGGCCCATCAAAATATTAATGCAACATTTTTTATATTATTATATTATTGCAATGTAGGTACTGCAGGAATATTTCAAGGAAATATATAAAATAATAACTCTTTTAACCTAGGTACCCATTATCCGGCAGTATCCTGCAGTATTTAACGATAATAATAATATATAGTTTCGAATTGTTATCAAAGATAGTTCTACATCTAATGTGTGGGTGGGTGGCTGGATGGGGGAGGAGGTAGGTTGAGCGTCGTAGGACGCATATTCGACAAAATCGGAAGACAGCTACGTGAAAGGATCCAAGATGGATATTCGCGATGCCGTTAGACATATAATATAGGTATGCTATAGTTATACATACATATCATACATTTAAGAGGAGTCTGCGTGGAAGGTGCGAATAAGGTGGTATCGCCCACGTCTTTTATTTTGTATATTCATTTCTAATCAGATAACGCCATATCCCGGTATCCGACGATCCAACGATTGATGCTAAATGTATATATGCGTATAATGTATCCAGCGTGTGGTGATATACATAATCATGTATATGGGTCCCTTCCTTATGTTAACCGAGTGACTTAGATACCGCCTTAACTACAGTATATTATATACTTATGTACATGTCTGCGAGTACGTATGAAAAAAAATTAAAACATTCAAACGACATGTCATGATTATTATCATTACAATCATTATAATATTAATATGTTATATACACAGTGTCCTATATATCAGAAAATGTATTTATGTGACTCTGCGGTCGACGTTACCCGTTTATGTGCATGCGTGTGAGCGTCTGTGATTGTTTGTGCGTGTGGGTATAATACGCGTAGTTCTCGCGGCATTATTATCATGTGCGTGTGTGATGGACGACAACGACGACGGCGATGACGACCATGATAAAGGCGATGGACACTGGTAAACTTTGTCAGTTCCGTGCACCGTTTGGAAACTAATTATCTATGCGTGTAAACATATTGTGTAAATGTGTTGTAGTACGTCATACTAGACGAATCTTAGGTCAATACGACAATACTTTCTAGGAGCTGTAGACTGTAGTTGTCTTGATAAAAAGTTGATGCCAGCAGTGAAATAATAAAATATTGTATATTTAAAACAATTCTCTAGTAAACTTTTAGAACGGCAAAGAAATTTGTTGTAGGGGGGGAAGGCGTGCTAATCCTTTGTTTTGGTGGACTATAAGTTACCTAATTGTGCCAATATAGTGTATATGGTCATCATCCTGTCATTTACCGTCGTCTTCACGTGCGTTCTCGGTTTCTCACCAACTAGTCACCCATTCGGTCCTTGATCCGTTCTGACGAGTGACACGACTATCGGTGGATCCCGTTTCATTTTTTTCTGACACCAGAAAATCATATATTATGAATGGATAGGTCGGGTAGTCGGGCTCCAAACATATTACTTACGCGTATTTCTGTCATTGTATTATATCTATCAGCGTTGGTCGACGTCTTCGCTGGGAAAATAGAAACGTTAACGGCGGTTTTGTTTGTTATACAATACGATGCGACCTGCAGGAACGTCCTAATTACGATTTTCTCGTATTGAAAAAACGGTTCGATCAAAACTAAAACTCACAATATCATTGTATATTACGTTTTCGTTGGAGACTCAGTCCTCGAAATGAACGCAAAGTTCTGATGTAGGTACCTATACCTATTCAATCTCATCCAAAATAAAAATAAATTATGTAAGAAAATTATATTGTTACAATTTTGACGAACTTGAAGTTTATATGGGGAATTTGATTTGATTCTTTAACATCAGCTTAAATATAAATATAGGATTAGAAAAATTAATTGATTGCAAAATGACTAGTTAAAATGGTTGATGAATAATAAAAAGTAAGAAATCAAAATTAGTTATTTTTAAAGGTAATTAAAATGTATGATAATTAAATGTGTCAACATTTTAACACTTATTCCTTATTGTTGTCTGGGTACTGTTTATAATAGTTCATTCAGAGAAAACAAACGAGTTCATGAACTTCATATTTCAAACAAACTTTCCAAGGTTCCCATGTATAGTACGTCATCTACCTACAATTCTAATATTATAATAATATAGTACGCACAACAGTAGGTGTATTGCGGGGTCGAAGAACGGCACGGATTTATGGATGTGACATTATTATTATTATTTTTATATCGTTATTTCTTCACGTGGCGCGTGCCGGGCGATAGTGTTTTTATTATGTTTACTAAGCGCACGCATCATTTATTATTGAAACATTATATACCTGCGTTCAATTCCCCGCACAAAACTGTACGGGCACGACTATAATATATCATAGTTAAATTCTTCGTTATAAATTATGATTATACACAGCTAAGTAATCTGATAGGTATCCGATATGATTTAAATCAGATACTCAATATAGGTTATATAATATTATAATATGCATATTTTAGGTACATAACGTAAAAGTACATAGGTACTTATAATAAGTATGATATCTATGGTTGTTGCACAGATAAAGTTTTTTAAAATTAGGTAAAATATTTTATTTACATGGTAGTATTGTATATATTATAATATACGTGTATTCTGAGAAATCTCAACGAGGAAAAAAATACCGATTCGTAATAATCATGTTTGTGTAAAGAACGATTTGGATTTTTTTCGTATATGTTATTAATATGTTACTTGCTTATATATTATTATATTGCCATCATATACAGATAAACGTGTGACAGTCGAGTTGACTGAACTTTCGACAAATCGTCGAAAAAAAAAACACTCAAACTGCAATTATGAGTACCTATACACGTGTGCACGTGTGTTTCTTTGCAGATATATTTTGATATTATAACGGAGTACAGTTAGCATTACCTATTATTATGATTAATTACCGCGAGCACGAGATACATATGCCGGGCAAACCGGTATTACAATGATTGACTGTATGGCTCATATGTGATGGGTATTGTAGCAATGCAGTAGAGCATGTATGGTGTAGGTATCTATAACATAATACTGCTCGAGTGTTGTGCGAGTGGTGTGGTACAGAGAGATGATAGATGCGGTGCGATTAATAATATTATAACACAAGTGAAAATGGTTATACCCATAATATTATACATTGTCGGTTCATCTAATACAAAACATTATTTTTCTTATTTTTTTTTTTTTTTTTGTAAAATCTGGGGAAAACGAATAGAACTGCAGGTTGCAATACTAAACGTTCTGGATATAAAAGAGAAATTACAGTAATAAACAAATCAACCAAAACGATATTAATAATAGTGATAAACATTGTACACACCGCTACACCAGAGGCGGAGCAAACAAATGCAGATCACATAATTAGACAATATTCTCTTAATGCACATTATTTATAAACGATTCAATTTTTTTTTAAATTGTAAAGCGTATTATCTACAATCTACATTAATTAATATAGGTAGGTACTTAAGCGTATTTTTGTTACTTTCAATCAAATTATCACGGTTACAAAATGATTTAATTATTGATGTAGGTATACCTAATATTGGTTAAGTTGGTGTAGTAATAGAGATGGCATGCACACAGTAGTAAATAGCAGGTAGGCATACAATAATAATAAAATTAAAGAAGAAGTTATGATACCTATTGTATTTATTTTAATTAACTTCCAAATACCATTATAGGTTCAAGTCTTTTAGTCTTTACCGACTTGTCAGTGTTTAATGTACAAAGAGTATAGTAAACGATTTAAATGCTTTAATTATATTATAGATAGGTACAACAGTGAACAGTGTGAACAATGCGTTGTCTGTTGTTAGTGTATGATCTAAACGAAACCTAGGCGCATAGTGATAATTACAATTGTCGAAACATTTTAAGAAATCTAACTGGTAATCTGTTCTTTACTAGTTAACGAGTAATATCTTCCAACGTTTTATTGTATTACCTGCGTACCTACGTGCTATATATTTTGTAAATAGTCATCGAATATTATGATGCCTGATTTTATTAGCACAAATCTATTGTTCTACTGTTTATAGATCTCGATCGTATTCATATAACGAATATTAAATTGCATTGTAGGAATATAATATGAATTCAAGTATTGATCGTCATTTAGTAGTTATTAATTTACAAATACGTGGTTCATTATTGTTCTTTTTAATTTAATTTAATAATAACACAAACAACAAAAGTAATATAAGTAGGTATAGATCATGAATTTGAAAATAATTATTAATTAGCTTAGCTGCTTAAGCATATTGTGTTTGAATAAGAACTTGTGTATTAATCATGTAAATATAGAAGATATAATAGTTGTTTTATTGAATAAAGAGAAAACGCATAATATTATAAATTAAATTACCTTTGTATAAAACAGTATTATTACTGTGCAAAAATCGTATTTTTATTGTTCGATAACAAGTTAGAATGCTGTTAGTAATCGAATGAATACGACTTTTGAAATTGTAAACTATTTTTGGATTCTTGAACCATATAGTGATATAAAAACTCAAATTCAAGTCCAAGGTTATATAATATGCAAAATTATGGAATTCAATATTTAAAGTTCAGTAATTTTACGTTTATTATAATATTTTATAAAACCATATATAATTCCTAATTATTCTCATATTTGTGTTGTCTGTCTCACACACGCGTAACATAGCAAATGTACGTACCGGATTCTTACTATATACAGTTTGTTTATAGTGTTCATACATGATATATAGTTAATATTAAATTAAATTGATATATAATCGAATTCGTATAAGAGAATATAAACCGGGTCCGAGAAATTTTCAAATTTATAAAATTCGTTCTTAAATAGAAATTTGTCAGCTGTCTGTTGATGTGTACATAAGAGTACATATATCTATAAAAATAGTTGTAATAAAAAATATTATCCTTTATTTCTATTTCATGAAATCGTACGACGCAAATCCACGTAAACCCGTGCATAAACACACGCGCGTCACAAATTTAACGGAAATCTCTATTATTAATAATGTAATATAATGTCGGAATTGATTTTTCTTTTAATTATTGTGAATGTTGGAAATCGTACGCGGGTAAAGTAAAAGCGAGTAACGCACCGTGATAAATTGATCGGTATTGTCTTTCCAATTCCATCAAAACCGTTGTGTCTAATTATTATTATTATTTCGATGCCATCGTCGATATAATTTATTCAGTCACATATAAAACTGTACTGCTGTCTGCTGGTAGCAAACGAAAAAAAAATCGAAGAAAAAATTACCAAGCTGGTTTTATAATGACAATAACGAAAAAATGCGTACTATATTATCATCGGTCAAGTTGGTATAATAATAATATGTACAATGCGGATAATTGCGTGCCTATTGAAAACAAAACCGCCAAAAAGTCATAACATTGTTACGAACAATCTATCAAAAATCACAATGTCTTAAAATGCGGTTTATATGAATGATTGTTATATCTTTTTCTTTTCTTTTTTTTTACTCTTGATCTGTTTCACTTTCGCTCATTTAAAAACCATATCTATAATACATAATAATAATAATAATAAAAATAATAATATATACACGGATACAGTAATACATTTATCATACATATATATATATTATATATTAGTTAAACCGCAGACATGTGTGCATTTGCCGATGTCGACCAATACGTTCGTATTTTCGAGAAGAAAAAAATCATAAATTATGAATAATATGTGCATCTGATAATATTATACCTACTTTATTTCTTACTTTCACGGTTTTCATTCCATGTGAACATTATTATAATGTACATCTATGTATGCCTATACATAATATTTTATACACACACTTATGTATAATATATATAATACACACATACACCTCGCGATGTATTTACTCGTTGTCAATCGGTTACGGTTTATTCTCGAAAACCCGTTCGATTAATAAAAATAAAATTACTAATTTTCCTATTCTTCGTATACCTGTGCGTTTTCAAGATTGAAAACATAATGGAATATTGAATTTTTTTATTTTTATTTATGTATAATATATCATTGTACGTTTTGAAGTAGGTTACGCGTTTTACGATGGCCGGAAACATTTATGATTTTATGATTGTGATGTTACCTTTCTATTTTCTCTTCAGTTGATATGGTTTTAACTTGATAATAATAATAGACAATATGGGAAATATGTGTGCTCGGGTACTCACCTGAAAGGTTATATAGTCATGAAAAAAAAAAAAAAATAATAATAATAATAATAAAACCACTTAAATTCGACTAACATCATTGCAACTCACAAAGCTATAATAATATCAAATTAATATCATAGCTCATAAGGCATCAAATTATCATTAGATGATACAAAAATGATTACAGTTATTTGCAGAAGGTTCCCTAAATTTATAATAAGTAATATATCATTTATGTAGGGTATAGGTAGGCGTACAGTCAGTATAATGACAATCTTATTTTATTTTGCACAGTTATTATTTTTTTAAATGCCAGACAAGTTCTTCTTATACCTACTTACGAATAGAATTTTTGAATTTCATAAACTTATCAAATTAAAAACACTATATTACTTATTGTCCCTGTCATTAAAGTGATACGTTAAAATTCGGAATCCTTGCTGCTCAAATTAAAAAAAATATTACAATAAACATACAATTTGAAATTGTATAACTGTTTGTAGTGAAAATAACTAAATAGATCAGTTTATTTTTAGGGTTATTACTATAGACCACAGATTATATACAGTAAAAATTCCTTGGATGCATTAAGTAAATTTATTTAGAAATAAGCATAGATATAAGATTAATACATTGATATAGACATATTCTATAATATATTATACATTTTGCATACCTCGCTGATAATTTATTTCCTAGTTTTATTTTTAAGAAATTTGTTAATTTATTTCTTTAAATTTATCCAAATCTATCTACTATTAAAAATTTCAATTGGAGGATCTAATTTTACAAAAATGTTGATAAAAAAAACATATTTTGAAGAAAAAATATTATTAGGTACTCCATATTAGATTCTTTATAGGTATGCAATTTTCGGCTTTACATAATATTATGTCATTATGATTTATACATAAAAATAGCGTTGAGATTAGTCATTAGTATTTAAATAACATAAAAAGTTTTTTTTAAAAAATATTTTGATTCGTAAAAATGGTTCTTAATGTTGTACTCGTCTGGCATTTTTTCATTCGATGAATTTTGCATCTATCTCTCTCTCTAATACAATCCCACGAATTATTACGCATTTTTACATAATGATTATACGTACCTTAAGGTAATAACTGCTAATAAAATAAAACCTTTCGCTAATTGATTTAATAATATACAATTTTATGTAAGTACTCTTGGAATGGCTAATGATTATGTCGTATAAATTCCCTAGTTCATGTCGTACGACGTAGATAATAGTCGGTTGATGTTTGTGATTTACGATTTTTTTATACAACAATACAAATAATGTGTTGGTAGGTATTATATTATAATCTATATTTAGTTATTTAAGGGACCCCGATGGGGAAAGGATAACATAATATTATGTAGGGATACAACCCTTCAATAACATACTTATTTTAACATTAACCAACGTGTCTAAGTCATAATATATACCTATCTTATTAACTATCTTATTATCTATCTTATACGTTTTGCGGCCTTATTTTTCATTATTACTATAAATTTTCTTTCTTTTTATTTCATGATATTTCAATATTTCATTAAATTAGGTGAATCGTTTTTATTATTATTATTATTTATATTTTTCCTGTTTAAAAGATCCACAATATATTACGAAATTTTTTTGTACAATCAAATAATTGTGAAACCGGTTAATAAAAACTCAGCAGTAATGAAAACGGGTCATGTTAATAAACATTAATAAACAAAATTAACAAAATAAACGTTATTAAACATTAATAAAACGCGGATAACATTGAAGCCACACAATCATGTACTTACACTGTATAATAAACATAAAAACATAAAAAATAAATTTTTATTAATATATTTTAACGCAATTTTAGAGTTACTACTTGTTATGTGATATCAACACTAGCCCCGAATTTGAAAGTATCTAATTAAATTTGTCACATATGAAAACGATTTTCCCTTTTCTGTGTACAATGAAATAGAATCGTTTGAAATGAAATCAGTGCAGTACAAAAAGAAATACATATTTCCATTATTAAATTGGCGTATGTGTCATCATTCATCTTCACCATACCATACAAATTTCAGTAGACTACAATTTCTCAATGTAATATTGAACTGAATTTCGTGTATAATCAAAGAAGTTAAATAATATCGAATTAAATTATTTTTCAAATATTACGAGTTATATATTTAAAAGTAATTGTGTAAAACATTGTGTTTAACTTGTGCATTTACAAATTTAGAATATATGTAGATAATTACCTATAGGTTTTAATTACTTTAAATTTCTTTGGCTAACCGAAGAATTAGGAAAACCGGTAAAGAAGAATATAGAGTAAAATTGATTACTAACATATAGAGTCACTAGTTTTAGCCTTAGTTAATCGTTTATGAGAGATTATTGGTACACGACACGTGACAAAATTTGACAACAAATCATGGTAATTTGATCTACATATAATATTTATAGTTTATGAGCGTTAAATTGTTTTATGACTTAAATGCGATTTCATACCAATCAACTAAAAATTTAACCCTTAAACTCTCATATTGGAGCCGGCTAGGGATGCAATTTATGAAATCATAATAAGTGAATAGTATACCTATATTTATATTATGCTTATTGCAGGATTCATATTTCATGTTTCTCAAATGTAGCAACTGATAGATTGCGAGAGATTGAAATTTTAATAAAACTTAATAAAATATTTGAATTTGTAAAAATGATTTGAATTATTTAAATTAATATCTAGTTATTTGGTTACAAATGTAAATTAACGGTTTTTCTTAATTATATTTTAAGATTGTCACCAGTTTTAGAACTTTTGTTTTATATTATTTGAGTTTTTTTTCTAAAAAAACGTATAATGTTTATGACTTAAAATTATGTAATTAATGAGGTTTTTAAATGCTTGATAATAATATAAAAAAAAAATAATAGGTATCTAATTAAATTCATATTTATAGTATGATAATTTTATATAGGTAATTGCCAATACATAAATAAATTATAAACACATTTTTAGGATTCTAATGTATTATCATAATACTTATAAGGAATAAGCTATCAAGCTTATGCAACTTTAATGACTTAATGATTGTTACGTTTTGAGGTCATTGTGTTATATTTTTTGACAAATTACCAAAATTGGTAGGCAATTATATTATTGAATTTTCTATATACATTTATAATAGCCATGTTCCTATATATTGCCCACCATTCTTCTATTATTTTGTGATTTACTTACTGACCAGTAATTTTTGACACTGATTCGTATTCCACGAAATAATTTTTTTTACTTAATACACGCGTACCTATTCAGTATCGTAGAATAATAGGTGGAAAAGAATAAGAATAATATAATTAAAAACTGCAACGCATTTTCAATTTATTAATTATTTACTAAAAAGAGGTTTAATTTATTTACAGATGATCATTATTTTTTTAGAATATTGGCAATATTATTTTTTCTTTAGGTATATTGGTAAAAAAAATATAAAATGTAGGTAGGCATCATTTGATCTAAAATTTGCAATTCGACTACATCGGCTTCCATGGTATCAACAGTTTCAACAAAAGTGTATATTAATTTTTAACTTCTATAGAATAAATCATAGCTGGTACCTAATTCATAACTTCACACTTTTTAATATTACTACCTAAAATAATAAATATTTAAAAAATAAACGATATTTTAACGATGTGTACTTTTGTACCATGCCTTATTTTATCAGTTAATTGAAAGCGTCCTTGCACAGTATGGATCATATCAAACCTGATCACATGCTGCTTTATTGTTTATTGATATTTGATACTTAATATACTAATATACAATACATAATTTATACATAAACACAATACTTATTAATAATTAATATATGATATAAGTGTGAAATAAATTATCACATATTGAATGTCAGTACTCCGGTTAAACGTTATTAGGTAGGTAGTTAACTGCAATAATATATTTGCTAACATACATTAAATATATCTGATATCAACTACTTACCTAATTGTAATAATTTATGATTTTTTGAAATCTAGTGAAAATATTGAAATAATTTTTTCATAATATATTTTACCATAGGTATAGAAATTAAACGTATTTTGTTGAACAATAGTGGAATCGACTGTGTTTTCAAAATATGTTCAAACATAAGTGTATAAAAAATTATAAATATAGTCTCCCTCTAAAATAAATGGTAGATGACGTATGATATTAAAAAAACGTAAAACAATACAATATTCTGTTGTAAAAACTAACGAGAGAGTGAGAAATATATGATATTATTATTGTGGGAATCTACTATAAATTAATAAAAACTTAGACGAAGTACAAGTAGGTAAACGAAAGTAATTTTAATAATATAGTACGAATGAAGTCCTTTTTACTACCTATAGGTAGGTATGTCAATACTCATTTTTAGAAATTATTTATAAAAACAAATAAGTACTGGTTAAAATAAATAAAATTACTTAAAATAGTTACGTTTAGGAATGTTTTACGTTGAACTAGAACATACGATTTAACCTTAATGCGTAAGTATTGTGGAAATTACCTTAATACTTTGACATTCGTTTAACAATATTATATTTCTAATAAATTATGTATTATTGATTTAAAAATTAAAATACCTATCTTACTGTTATAGACTATAGTAGACGTTGCAATTATGGTTTTAAAGTCAATTATTGTATTATTTCATAATCGTAAGACCGTGAATTGGTTTGGACACAATTTATTTTACCTTCTATTGTTAAAAATGGCCAATTATTTTTTCCCAAATAATAGAACATCCGCAATTGAGAAACTATGTTCACTATACATTTCTACTATGATAATTACAGTTTTCTGGTCTTTACCTGTAATAATAATTTTATACATTTTAATTCAAACCATGGACCTTCAAAAAATTTGTATAACATTAAGGTTCAAAGTCTAGAATATTTGGTAAACATGTCCGTACAACATTCGATACATCTGAGTACAAATCGTTATGTCACGTTTCGGTAATAGCAGTGTCGTTGACGGCGGAAATGTCATAAATCTAGGAAATGTGCAGCGATCAAAACATACGCGAAAGAGTACACTGAACGCATATATTATAATATTATATAGTTACATCGGTAGGAAGTAAAAGTTGTTCCAAATTAAAGGGAACAAAAATGGTTGAATGTTCATGATAATATTTCCGTAAGGTATCCTAAAGTGTCCGCAGGTATTGGAATTATTGGACACGTTGGTACATATACAATATACTTATTATTATTATTTATAACAATTATAACTTTATAGACGACGAGCGTGTTAAAGGTGAAATCGAATTAATAACAATTGTTATAGTGTTGATATAAAATAAAATAATAATACGTGTTTACATATACGTTACGGCGGCGGTTCGTCCACCGCCGCGGAACAGACCGTAGGCCGAAACACGACGTCTAGGTCGTTGGTCCCGAAGCCCTTGAACCAGAATTTCGAGACTTCCGGTTTCACGATATATTATACGTCGATATTACGGTAGAAAAATTTTGAATAAAAAAACTCGTTTTCAGACGAACACAATATTATATCGTATATTATTATATCTAACGGACAGAACCTGCCGAACCTGGATGAATTAATTAATATTTGCCCGTATAATATGAGTGTATGACACACTACGCTGTTCTTATGCGCTTGTATTATAAATTATAGTGGTTACGCTCGTCTTTACGACATCATAATAATATTATTCCGGAGGGAAAACGATTTTTACAAATCTGATGGACGTCAATTATAATCTTTATGAATGTATCTATAACAGTAATATAATATATTATACAAAAAAGTCAAAGTCACACCTATAATATTATACGCGATATGTCGATCGACGTAAATGATTATAATTCCTTCGAAACACGTCGAGGCATGATGATCCGGAGGGGGGAAAAGACGACGAGCATTAAGAGGTGGTGGTGTGAATGAGTAGAACGAGTAGTAAAATGTATAGTAGGAGTTCGGTGGAGGTGGAGAAGAATCGTAGTCGTCGTAGTCGTTGTCGTCGTCACCATCGACCGCCTAAAACACATTCACTGCCGGAACTATACTGACCTGGATGAACGTTCATTTGCATTGTGCATGTAGGCTAAACGGTCCAATGAATAATAATTACCAACAAAGTGAAACTCCACAATAATATCGCGTGTTGAGGTCAACAAGGGAAACCACCGCGTGGATTCTAAATTCTAATCGAATAGAAAGTAAGTAGGTAGGTACTTCTGTCGTTGGAAGTCATGAAATTAATTTACAGTACCTATGGTATATTTGCGGATTAGATATATGCTCATAATTAATATTTTAAAATCAGGAAAAGAATAATAACAATTTATTAAACAAATCTACCGGGACGAGGGAATACGTTAACATGTTTTTATTATTATTGTTATTATATCATAATATACCTTCTTCTATAGATGACTTCCTCCCGCCTGCTGAGTACAACTACCTGCAGAGTGCTGGATAATAAAATATATTATAAATACTGCACGAGTCACTCGACTGCACACGGACTTCCGCGAGTAACGATGAGACGGTGACGCTCATAAAGTTAGGTCTAATGAAATATACACGTGACGAGTCTATTAAATTTCCGATTTACGGTCAGGCGTTCCGTCGTAGGCCACTGCTTCCGCTTCCGCGTAATAATACGATACGGATAATAGTTATATGTTATATAATATTTATTGTTTTCGTGGCGACATCACAGCGCGACGAACTTCGTTGCGTTTGCGGCCGGTCGTCGTCTGGATCGTGTTGTTATTACTTCGCATAGTATACGACATACCTACTTAATTTATAGTGTGTCCGAAACCAATCGGAATATTTGCATCGTCGTCTGCCGATGACGTCGCCGAGTGTTACGCATTTTTGTTTTTCCGTGAGCGTCACTTGTTGTCCGGTGAACATGATATTTTGAAAAGATTATCTTCGGAAACTATGTGCGAGCCGCGATATGATCATATTACTATAGAGTGCTTTCATTTGTCAAATTGTTGCTTTTATGATATTATTTCTACAAGGGTTGAACGGATGAATGAAAAGGGTCAATTTTGAATTATGAAAGTATATATGTTCAAATGTCAATGGACACGAAATAATATCAACTCTTAAAAGCCTCTGGATTAAAGTGGACACGATACCGATATTCGTTATAATAAAAAATATTATTACGATTTGATGTCCTGTTATTCAATACAAATTAAAAACGATGTATTACAAAATATGCTATAGGGTATAGTAACCCACGTCTGAAGCTCAAACGAGTGGCTATTTGAATACGCTTTGGAATGATTCTGCTCATTGAGCATTGAATGATCTTGAATGATATTTTTCATTATATTTAAAACGAAAACTATATTATGTACTAGGTATTTATGTTATATTTAAATAATAGCTATATTTTATTACTATAGATTTTGCACCATTTTATTACATAATAATATATTGGGTATCTGTAATAAATAAACAAGGTCGTTGGTGAGGGGGGGGGATACTACCACCCTTACTACGCTTTGATCTATAAGATGAATTTATGTCTAATATGAGATGAACTACTGACATATGTAGTAAGGTACTATATAGCTATAGCTATAGCTGTATATACTTTTTCGCATATACTTCGGGGTAGTTATTTTTGGCAATCCCTGATAATAAATATTAGCGAATAAGTATCAATATGTGTCCCTCGCGTGTTTGTCTTACACATCCACCACCTATTAAGTAAAGTCCTCTACTAGCCTTCTAAAACGCTTACATAAAAAAATTAAACATATAAATCAATATTGTCACTAATTGTATTAAAAACTGCAAGGTTTATCGTATTCTTTTATTTTGAGCTCAGCTGGTAAAGTGAAAAAAAATGTTATGCATTTATTTCAATAGTATTGAGGATATATTATTATATATATATAATATATAATTAAGTTATATATTTTCTAAATTGTATAGATACCAAAAATAATAAATAAAAAAACCTATTTTGCCGGAGACGAACACTCGCTGTATTACCTATATATTTGATGATTCGTAGAACCAGTCGCGATATCATTCTGCAATAATAATATTATTATCATCATCATTTGAATCTTTTCGTATCATTTCACATTTGTAGGTAGGTACGTGCCGGCCCGTACGAGTTTCATCCGAATAAATTATATTATTATTATAATGTCTTATTTTTAATATGTCAGTGTGCCAAACACTGCGATCGCCATCGGAATAAGTAATAACTTAACGTCTGCGTCTGTGAAGTACCTATATACGTCGGTGTATTATATATACATCGTAAAATATAATAGTACGACTATATACCTATATAACATTGTACGCTGCCATCGTCGGTCTCGCCTCGGTGATTCTCGACGTAACGACTGCCTATATGGCGTCAGGCGCGTCACTGCAGTTCGATAACTGCAACAACGATGTTATTAATAAATATTGAATAAAATGAACGAATATTAGTCGAGTGAATGTAATAAAATACATATTTTAAATGATAACAATTAGGTTGAACGTAGTATTTTAAAAAGAGTTTTAAGAATTTATAAATATATTTTTTTTAATTATTTCAAGTATATTATTGTTTTGTATATTTTGTATTTGAATATTTTTAAAAAATAAAACGTATCTTTAATATGACTGAAGGTATCGATCGACTCGCTCGCTTCACGTGCGATATTAATAAATAATTATGATAAAATATTATTTTCGTACAATTACGGCCATTCGAGATTCGATTATCTGGCAGTGTCCCCCTGCTGTTGTGTATTTTATAATATCTTATATATCGTTACGATGTTGTGTTTTTTTCCATTAAGTCACCTGTTGTTGGCGTGTTACATATTATATTATGGACGCATAATACCTATAACCAGCTATACCTATATAATATAATATATATAATGTACATAGGCGTATTTATAGGGCATGTCTACATATTATATTATATGGTATGTACATTTAGGCAAACACGATGACGTTTGCAGTTAAACGTCTGATCAAACGTTTAAACCGGATACCTATCAATTTGCATCGGAAACTTATTACATAATCACACCGCTTGCACCGTAAGTCGTTGTCGTCCGTGCCCACTCTATAGACTTCCTACTGGTTTTTAATTTTTTTTCAAAAAACTAATGCCTAGGATACACATTATAAAAAAAATCAATTTTTCAAAGCTCTGAATTTATTTGCAACAACTACATAAATATTTAATAGTTTATCAGACAAAAATACTTTAATAAACCTAGGTATAATATATAGCTAGGTGCATGTACACTAATAAAAAAATGTTATTCTAGTTTTCTAGTTTCCATTCCTGCCTATACAACCTACGTATTGTGAAAATCGATAGTTGGACATACGTTCAAATGCATCGAACTATTAATTTATAATACGGCTATAATATTATTATGGAAAGCAATTCGAGTAAAAAAAATCTTCCTACTTATAGATTTGGGAGGCTGTTCGCATATGCATCACGTTTAGACGAGTTAATCCTGTACGACCACGTTACCATGGAATTTATATTTTCTACGTGGAAAGCGGCATAATAATAATCGAGAATTTTTTTTTCAAACCATCGTCATGGTACATATAATATTATCGGTGAATGTGAAATAATGTAAAATCACAAAATGAAACATTATGTAAATCAATTGCACTAGCTACGGCTCTATAGTTTTAAACTAACACGTGTTTGACAGTTTATGCGGCGGCGTACACGGATTAGGACTTTTCTTTTTGATGTTATAGTATCCATGTTTTAAACGAATCTCATCCAAATGCTATTCAAAACGTAAGTACGAAAATAATATCTAACGCAAATTTTATTTTATTCTTATAACACGCAAGTCGATCCAGAGTTAACAATATTATATACTTGAAAACACTATCCCTCGGAGAAATACTCATTAGTTCAGTATACATTGCATTATAGCATGAATGATTTGGCAGTGGTTTAATATGAATAATGGAAATATGCGTTTTGGGACGTGCTGACGCTGTATAAAAACTGAAAAAGATTAATTATCACGCAACGTGAAATTCGGAAAGAACTCTTCAATAACAACAATAATATTATAATCATTTTTTTTTTTACATCATAAAATAATTCTTATAACGATCTAGCTATGGCCTATGAGTTCACTTCCAATATGTTTCCGTATTTATCTAGACACTGATTATCCATACGATATTTTTTATTTAGCTTTTTTAATGCAGTAATCGCAGTTTTTTATCGAATTTCCACCAGGTTGGGTTAAAACCAAAGCGGAGATCCGATCCATACCGTCCACAGATATACCTGTAAACGCGTTCTAGTAGAAAATATAAATCGCATACACGGCTAACGTTTTTAATATTGTCACGACGATTTAATCGTCTTTAAAAACGTATTATATTTGCCGTCATAATTCGATCATATATTATCGTTCACGTACATATCGGACGCTATTATTATATTACGTACGTATTGTGCGATTAGGAGTATAACGGATTTTAGGTGTGACGTCTTCTCTGTCTGGAAAACGGAAATATTCAAACGAATCGTAGGAAATTGAAAATCCGCGACGGTTTCTGTAGAAAAGAGGTAAATTATATAAGAACAATGTTAAGGTTCGCTCCCGTTTGATGACAATGCCCATAATAATATACAATTATAAATAGATTGGTAAAATACAATAAATTCTTATTGCTTAGACAATTATAATGATTATAGCAAAAATGTTACGCGAACCGATGTGAAAATATTAATTACAATGGTTGTGCCGGTAAAATGGAATTTCGATTTCGTAAATATACCTACAGGAATATGCTAGCCTGTAATATTGTGTACCAAGGTACAATCAAAATTCATATATAGGTACCTAATCATAAATGTCAACCACCGATTAACATTTGCTAGGCATTTAAACTTAAAATGCTTATTAAAAAAAAAATTCACATATAACTTACATATATATTTTTAAAAATACTGACGATTTGCCTGTTGTATAATAGAATTACCCTTTATTTAATTAATTTTAATTTTATAAATATTTGCTTATATAAACTGAAAATAAATAAAAACGATTTATGAAATTCGTGGTGCCAGCTCTAGAATTCTGATAGGTACCTATAATAGTCTTTTAGCGGTACTCCACCGATTTTTGATTTACTCTATTTACTTTATCACGATAATACACGAGCGTTAGCACGAGTAGTGTAACATTATTACCTATATTTTGTTATAATATACAATAACCAATGTTGTGCACTATGTGCGTATAATATAATCTGCACACAAGCGCGTATATGATATTGTTATATATATACCTATTAATACGTATATCTATATATTGCGTTACATGCATCTGCAGGAATGTTTCGCAAAGAAATCACACCGATCTGCACGTGAGTCAGCAATCGAAAATTACAGTTATACTGTCGTTGGCGATTCATCGGCTACGCTGATTTTAATGAAATTTCGTGCCCACCAAATGGATAGTACCTAATATAACGCGTACACATATTATACTGATCCAAAAAGTAAAAACCTATCATTGGTGAGATGCAGCATAGATACCTATACGCTTATTGAGTCCCCCAACAAAAAAAACGCACCGACTACACGTTAGTCCATACAAGCAAGCACATGCACCGTGCACATTGAGCGTAAAAAATATTAGGGTCTATAACTTCTTTTACAGCCAGTCAGTAAATTATTCATATTAATAATAATAATAATAATAATATCTTATTCATTTAAGAACAAAAAATAAATTTTCTGACGTAATTTGCCAACGTAGGTACCTAAAGAATGTATGGTCAAGTTGCTGCCTCCGACAAAGTTCGGACAATATTATAGTTATAACTGATCTCATCAATGTAGGATGCAGATATAGCAGCGGTTAAAATATAAATTGTTCAGATCTTCTACTCTCATTAGAACGTTTTTTTTTATTTCAACTTCTTTTTATACAGCTTTGTATAATTATCGTAATTTTAATATTTTATTTATATTTAAAACATGATTATTATTGTTTTTTATAATTTAATAACATCCACACTACGGTTTAGGGTTGCAGCTGTTATTCTGTTATAAGATTCTTACTTTTTAATGTAAAATTTCATAGTTTAAAATTAAAAATAAATTACATCAATAATTAATTGTACTACCTATAGCAATGTTTATAACTTTAAAAAGTCTAAAATAAACTTTAAGTGCACAGGCCATTAGTCATAGCTATGTACAATTTTATTAAACTAGTTTAATTTTGTTGGTTGTTATTAAATTAAAATATCGTTTGAGTAGTTACTTACATATTTTTTGGTTTTTATTTTTATATATTTATTAAACAAATGTTTCACCAATTTCCAATCATGTTTGTGGTACTAAAGAGAGGTTTTTAAGTGCAGTTTGTATATGACACTAGAAAACAGGTAGGTACATCAGTAGGTAGGTAATTAATTCCAAACACAAAGATTTAGTTCCAAATTTAAAAGTTAATGCATCCCCCCACAGATGCGCCACAATAAAAAATAAATATGACAGAGCCTCGTCGTTCATAGTTCCCGAAACTTTTCAGCATTATTGTATTACACTTTATATGTTAATTAAAACAGAATCTTATGAAGATGTTAAACTTTATTATTATATAGTTATTACATTTCGAACCTTACTAAAGAACTTAATATTGTCCTAAATAAATTAGTGATTTTTGTTTAAATTTCACATATTCTATTATAGTAGTGTGTTTACGATTTCGTTTTATTTCAAGCCAGAATTTAACTGTGCCGATAATTTTTTTTTTTAAATAACTCCCTATATTATAGTTCTATGATGAAAGTAGTTTACCTACCTACCTAATATATTGTATTAAAATGTGCAATGTAAAAAATTGAATCAATTAAATTAGTGACTATATTATAAATTATAAACAGATAAATTACTTTAAGCTAACATTAGTTTGATTTTTAAAGCTTAAAGATCCGAAAAATCAAGAATTAAACGTAATTACGATGTGATTGATATATAATTATATACCTAGATATTATTTTTTTGAATTTTGGTTTTATATTAAATACATTTAAGCATAAGTATAATAAAACTATAATATGTTTATTGATTTTATTGTCAAATACAATTATTATTATTCAATAGTGTTACACGCCTGCACTCAAATCAATTTTTAAAATTACCAATAAAAAAAAGCCAGGGAAGTTGCTCCGCTGTATTGTAGGTTTCGAGCGTGTGTACCTCTTCATTCAGTAGGTCACTGTAATGGATGACGTGTTAAATTTTAATTCAATGATAATTATTCATTGCACACGAATAGTAACTCTGAGTGGAGACTGTGTGTCAACCTCTATTTTAAAGTATATTTGTCATTATTAATTATTATTTATATAAAGATAAGTACTTAATTTATTTTATGTTGAACTAATTTTCGCTAAAAACATTACATAATATGTATATAATATTATATATTTATAATATTTATTATCGTTTATTAACTTATGAGTAGGTTTGAATAGGTTCATTGTATGAATTCTGAAGAATAGAAACATATGACACAATATAACTTCATAAGTAATGTGTTATTGATACACAACATACAATTTTTATGAATATATTTTATAGAAAAAAATTCAAATATCTGTAAAAAGTTAAAAATGACTAAAAATGATTTAAAATAATATTATGTCTAGACAAAAGTAATATAAATATTTGGCGAAAATTTCAAGTCGTTACGGTTATTATTTTTTTATTACAACATAAATAAAATCCATTTTGTAAAAACTGGTTTTGCGTAACATTTCCCATTTTTTGTATTTCTCCATGATTTTTAAAAATAATGGAAATTTTAAGAACACTTAAATTAGGGCTTAAATATTATACTTAATTACGTTACAATTTCAACGATTTAGGTCAGTGAAAATTCGTTTTTAAAATAATTCACGCAATTATAATTTTTGTATGAATTGTTTGTGATGTCTAGAATCTACACTTTTAACACAATTTAATGTATTGGTTTTACAATCGTATTTTTTGATTATTATTATATTTTGCATTGAACTATTTTTTGGGTGGAAAGAGTGTCAGTAAAATATTATGTAACACTTTTGTGTATCGAAAGTCAAGTCTGAATAATACTCTGTAGTGGTTATTTTTTGAATTTCTTAACAGTTTCTTTAAAATTGTAATAAAAACTACCAACAATCATCGAACATTTTCAGAAATGTTTGTAAAATAATTTTTGGTAATGCGATGGTTATAATATTAGTCGATTATTACTTTAATTGATATTTGACCAATAATTATTTTTAACAGTTTTATGTAGGTACCTTTAAGTATAAATGTATACAAAATTAACACATATATTCTAGAAATTAAAATATCTACTAAAGTATAACTAAGTAATCGAGAAGTGAATGGATCTGATTGTTTTATTCCAGACGACCACACATATATTATATCCTTATAATAATTTGAATTAATGATATACAAAAGTATGGAACTTGAACTATAATTATAAACGTCTAATTTGAATTGTGATTGCGTCTAGATCGACAATGTTTTCTAGAAGACTTGGTCAGTATAAGAAAAAAAACTTGTGTTTCATTAATGTATATCTTAGACTTAATTGTCTATTCAATAATAATTGCACATCGTGTTATTGATACCGCCCTAGTTTAAAAATTCAATTAATAGATACAGATAATGTTGAACATCGTGTATTATTTTAGTTGTGAATAAATTTATCGTAGAGAAGTACCGATAGGCGATAGTAAGTACATAATATACGACTATCCTATATTATGTTTTCGGCGTCATGTTTCGAATCAGCGGAGGTCAAGCGAATTAAATTAATTTTAAGATTTGCATTATTCGTGGATCTCGTATATACCGCCTATAGAACCTACCGCCTTCTTTAATAGTAAAACAACATATAGCCACTGGTATACGAAATTAACATACCAGTGATACGTTCTAAACCACACGCTGATTATTTTTTGCTATGTATAGGTATGTATAGGTATCTATCTATAAGATCGTAAACATCGACTAATTTGCAGGAGGTCGGTGTTAATAATCATACATGAATCGTATCCGATTTAATAGAACTAATGATGTTCGCTTCCCTATTTACTATTATAAAACTGTTGTAGTTTAGTTTAAACGCATTGTCACAATAATCATTGCTAATTAGTGCTATTTACTGATTTATTTGCATATTATATGCCTATGTTGTTAGCACAGTGATTGTTGTTAAGTACAAATGTTGTAATATATTTACATTTTAAACACTTATTTTCTGATTTTATATTTAAAATAAAAAATACAAAAAAATCGCTGAGTGATTAATTGATAAAGCTTGATTCGTGCTAAATTTGTTAGATTTGTCTCCGCTTAATGGAAAATAATAATATTTAATCATCATATGAGTAATGTATACACTAAAAATCTTATCTTGATAAATTTCGGTCCTCAAGAGCTTTTATAAACAAGTTATTATTTAAAAATATTTAAATTATTTTATAAATTTATTTTTGTGTTTAATTAATTTATTACAATAATATATATATTGAAATATATTCTGATACAAGTATTTAAATACCTAGTTTGAAATACATTTCGAAAGTATTTTTTTAATAAATATCATTATTTAGGTAACAAGTCTTAGTATAACAATCATTACATCCAAAACCACATAGCGCAAGAAACAGTTCTAAAAAGTATTCACTTTTTTTCAAACAGTATTTTTGGGCTTAATCATTATATATTAAAATAAAGTGATTCGAGTTTTCAGTATGAGGATAAATACGAATATTTAATCGTAGGTAGGTACTCGTACATTTATTAATTGCAAGTTTATCGGAAAAATCAAATTTTTTTCTACAGCAAAACGTTATAATTACATAGTTATAGCTTTCCAGTCGAATTCAATATCATCTCCGGGAAATTCCATCATTCCAACACACGCACTATGGTCGGTTTCCGTCCGTATGGTATTCGTGTAGGTACCTACTGTATTCCGAGTACATAAAAAATAAAACTGTGAAACCAGGCGGTCTCGGCCTCACGTACCTAACCGTCGCATGCGTAGGTGACGATCTTTTTTTTCGAACACCGTACATCGCAATTGTTATTAGCGCATTTTCCACGACGTTTTATAAGTAGGTATACATTCCGATTGACGTGCTAATCCAACGAATCCCGGATAACGGACATAATTGTAAACGATAAACGTGTACACAATGTCGTTTGGGACGAGCGTTTTGATGGACCTCTTATTATTGCGATTAGTCACACGGTTTGATTGCGTCTTATCGATTTTACGCTACACGACCGTGACAATAGTTAGGGTTGTTAAAACATTACGCGTCTGCAATAAAATCGGTTGTTATAATAAATACCCCGGCATTAATGACGAGTGACGATAACTCGCTACTATATAATATGCAAGCGCCTACATTTTTGTTGGTAATAATTTGAGCACAATGCGAACCAGTGCGACGAAAATCGACAAAAACTGCTGCAAACAGAAATCCATTATAGTATATTTATCGAATAAATATTGAAAGAAAAAATGGTGGGGGGAGGGGGGGATGATGTACATTGAAAATGCTTGGTGAATCGCCCTATATACTTCTATACAATTGCTAGTTCTCCAATGTCATTTATACAGTATATTTTATAGTCAGAGCAATTAATGCAACCAAAAAATATTTGTTATTGGTGTTAACTTATTATGTACCTATTATTGTACTAATGACTAATCTTAAACTATGGCCATTTGCATTTTAGATTCTGAGTGAATCGATGAATGTATTGATTTTACAATGACTGTGTGTTTTTTTTTTTATTTTTTTTTTTTGTGTCTGTCATCACGGTTTGGGGCAGTAAAACTGCTTCCATTTTCTTTAACAGTATCTTGTTTGTTGGGAAAGTGAATATAGTTGGTGCATTCGGGAGGTCAAAATTGAAATTTCCAATAGTTTTCAAAAGCGCCGTGAAAAACAAAAGAAAAATTAAGGAAAAACGGGAATTTTTACGCAAAAGCTGTTTTCGAGAAAATCGATTTTGGTTTTTGGTGTAACTTTAAAACAAATAACCGTAGATACATGAAATTTTCACTGGTTGTTTATATTTCCATTTTCTATGCATGATAAAATTTTCAAAATATTTTGATTTGTTTTGAACTGTTTAGGGACATTTTCAGTTTCCAATTTTATTAGTTTTTTTTTCTATAAATATTAAATGTCAATAAAACTTTATTCGTAGAGTAAAAATACTTGAACATTGAATACATGGCACCTACTATATTGTTACAATGACATTTGAAAAATATTAAAAACCCTTAGTCACAGTTTTTTTTTATTAGCATTTAAAGTTCAAAAATTGACAAAATATTTTAAAATCATGAAAATTAGCAAATTATTTTGAGTTAAGAATTCGTAAAAATTTTTTTTTTTAAATCTAAGATTTGAAAATGTATTTCAAGATTCCACATAATATTGTCTACCTTTATCAAAAAAAAAAAA
>NC_042493.1:55063743-55070009 GCF_005508785.2 Acyrthosiphon pisum
TGCCCCCCCTTGTTCACTCCCTCCCAAATGACGCCACTGACTAATGATTAGTCACTACACACACAATCAGACTCACGATGGCAAAATCGAACCCCTTAAATATGGCTTGTTTTCAACAGTCTAAACAATATGTCAATATAAGAATATATAATCGAACAATAAACTACATAGTCGTAGTAACTAGTAGTAGCCAGTAGGTTACAGCGCAGTGGCTGTAATATGTCAAACAATAATTTTAAAAATAACACGTAGATATCACGAAAACAAGGTCAATCATGGACCACAACAGTAAACAACGTTCTCTCCCAATTAAAGTACCTAATAGTCTTATATGGACGTAATGGTTGCCATTGGTTGTCATTGGCTTTCGGGCAGATCGGTTACAAGTTTGCATCAAATCGAATTTTCGAATATTTCCTATACCAAGGTGAATGAGTTCCACTTTGTCTGCGATCCGACGTAGTCTGCAGATTGCCTATACCAGCCACCAGGGAGGCCGAGTTGCACTTACTTCAGCAAGTTACACCCAAAAGGAGTTGAATAATCATAATTTTTTAAGAGTTGCCATTTTTACGGGCAACAAAGTACACGGGATCAGCTAGTAATAATATAAAAAGCAAAATTATGTTTATTGATATAGGTAAAATACTAAAATATAAAAAAAACGCACGCTAGTAAAAAATATGTTAATTTGACTTTACGGCTTTTTTTTGTTATATTTGTAGGAAATCTTAAGTTGAATCTTGTAATCAATTTTCAAAGCTAGGTATGAATAGAAACATTTTTATGAATTTCTTACTTATAATAATTTACCAATTTTTGTGATATTAACATTTTAAATTCAGACGCTCGTACATTTTTTTTGAAGATTTACGCACAAATTTTTAGATTCTGAGTGAAACGATGAATGTATTGATTTTACAATGATGTGTGTTTTTTTTATTTTTTTTATTTTTTATTTTTTTTATTTTTTTGTGTCTGTGTACACGATAAGTAGTCGAAATAATGCTACGATTTTCAACTTCAGTATCTTGTTCGATCAGAAAGTGAATATCGTTGGTGCATTGGGGAGGTCAAAATTTAAATTTCCCAGTGGTTTTCAAAAGCGCCGGGAAAAACAAAAGAAAAATTAAGGAAAAACGGGAATTTTTACGCAAAATCGATTTTTCACAAAATTGAATTTGGTTTTTGGTGTAACTTTAAAAAAAAATACCGTAGATACATGAAATTTTGACTGAATGTTTATCTTAGCATCTTCTATACACCATAACATTTTCAAAATATTTTGATGTATTTTGAGCTCTTTACGGACATTTTTATTTTCCATTTTTTTTTAGTTTTTTTTCTAAAAATATCAATAAAATTTTATTTGTTGGATAAAAAAGCTTGAAAATTTAATAGAAGGCTCCTAGTATATTGTTTCAAAGGCAGATGAAAAATATTAAAAATCGTTAGTCACAGTTTTTTTTTTTAAGCATTTAAAGTTCAAAAAATGACAAAATATGGAAAAATCACGAAAATTTGCAAATTATTTCGAGTTATAAATTCATAAAAATTTTTCTTTTTAAATCTAAGATTTTAAAATGTAATACAAGATTCCTATATAGGATATTCTACCTTTACCAAAAAAAAAATGTCTATAAGAAAGTCAAATTAAATTTTTATGATCGTTTGAAATTCAAATTTTTACAACATTGGATATTCACTCGATTTCTCATGTAGCGATTTCCTTATTTTGTTCTAATTCAAAAACGAATAACTGCAGATACATGAAATTTTTATTGAATGTTTATAAAAGCATTTTCTATACACCATACAATTTTGAAAATATTTTGACTCTTTTTGAGCTGTTTACGGACATTTTCAGTTTTCAATTTTTTTAGTTTTTTTTTCTATAAATATCAATTAAGTTTTATCTGTTGGGCCAAAAAGTGTATAAATTTAATACAAAGCTCCTGATATATTGTTACAATATCAGTTGAAAAATATTAAAAATACATAGGCACAATTTTTTTTTTATAAGCATTTAAAGATCAAATTTTAATTTGAAAAATTATTTTGTAGTTAAAAATTTATAAAATGTTCAATTTTTGTATCTAAGAATTGAAAATTTAAAACAAGATTCCACGCAAGTAATTAATTCTGTTACCAAAAAATCTAAAAAATATATAAGCACAGTTTATTTTTATAGTCATTTTAAGTACAAATTTGGACGAAATTACATATTAAAAACCTAGGATAACTATTTTAGTTATTTTGTTGTGATTGTATAATATTATTCGTGGGTACTTGAAACTTCTAAAGTATACTATTATATATCTATGATAGTACCACGGTTTTTTGTTGATGTATATCGCGTTATAAGTACTAATAGATATTATGATATGATTAATTTGGAATTTATTATATGTACCTATTATAGATCAATTTTTTTAAAATACTATAGACTATAATATAATATTATATCTTATACCTAGACTGACATACCGTCTCCGCTCAGAATCGTTTTTCTTATACAATGATATTATATCATTGAATTCAAATTTAATACCATCCATTATACAGTGACCCACTTGTAAGCTACTGTACAGCAGAGCGACATCCACTTACCCACCTTTTTTTTTAGTTTTTTTTTCTATAAATATCAATTAAGTTTTATTTGTTGGGCCAAATAGTGTATACATTTAATACAAAGCTCCTGATATATTGTTACAATATCCGTTGAAAAATATTAAAAATACATAGGCACAATTTTTTTTTATAAGCATTTAAAGATCAAATTTTGACAAAATTTATCAAATTTTAAGTTGAAAAATTATTTTGTAGTTAAAAATTTATAAAATGTTCAATTTTTGTATATAAGAATTAAAAATTTAAAACAAGATTCCACGTAAGTAATTAATTCTGTTACCAAAAAATCTAAAAAATACATTTACACAGTTTATTTTTATAGTAATTTTAAGTACAAATTTGGACGAAATTACATATTAAAAACCTAGGATAACTATTTTAGTTATTTTGTTGTGATTGTATAATATTATTCGTGGGTACTTGAAACTTCTAAAGTATACTATTATATATCTATGATTTTACCACGGTTTTTTGTTGATGTATAACGCGTTATAAATTATAAGTACCTAATAGATATTATGATATGATTAATTTGGAATTTATTATAGGTACCTATTATAGGTCAATTTTTTTTTAATACCATAGATAAGTATATATATGTCTAATACCTAGACTGATATACCGTCTCCGCTCAGAATCGTTTTCTTATACAGTGATATATATCATGAATCAAATTTAATACTATCCATTATACAGTGACCCACTTGTAACCTACTGTACAGCAGAGCGATATCCACTTACCCACCTTTTTTGTAGAGGTTATGGTTGGTTGAGGAACACGTGTATGTGGGCCGAAGATTTGTCACTAAAAACCCGGGTGGTCACCCATCCGGGAACTATAGTGACACCGAACGACGCTTTACCTCATACATGTTAACGACTGAAGCCAACCACCTAGCCATATCAAACCACAATCACTGTCTTACATTTCAAAATAGGGTGTAGCTATTTGAAGAGCAAAATTGGAGGGAGCTGATCCGAGGGGGCCCAAAAAAAATCCCTCCCCCCAATCACGCCAAAAATAGTAACAGAATACAATTTTTGCAATAATAAATATATATTAAATACTTTCCGTACATTGTGTTTTGTTGTTCCTACATAATATTGACAAATTAAAGTGAAGAAAAATATATTTATACTGTTAAGCCAAATATATTTTTATTTATTTATTTATTTTATTGCTTAAAATTTTACATTTACATGTTCTACAATCACAATGATTAAATTGGATGAGGATTTATTGACGTGAAGGACTAGTCACCCATTGACGGAAGGCCACGATAAAAATCTAAGACAGAAAATTAGAAATTATTGAAAACTTATAATTGAAAACCACGTACCTACTTTAACCATCGAAATATAGTATTTATATTATTAATATTCTATCAAAACTTAGTAGCCATTTTCGAATTTTCAATTACCAATTTCAAATATCATGGAATTATCATGAGTCTATGAATATAATTATTAGTTTATATAAAACCAGGAACATCTTAAAGTTTAAACAGAAAAAAGTTTGAATTGTTTAGTTCAGTTGATTTTTTTTAAACGATTAATGACTATTATTAATATACTGTTTTTATGTTTACTAAATAATGGAATGTTTAACACGATTTGTATGTGATTTTTATTTATTTAACATTTTTTTATCTGCACCGGACATCAAATTTCTTAGATCCGGCTCCATGATGGGGCGGCTATGTTAAAGAAGTCTTTGAGGTTAGGTTACCTAAGGTTATCGCAGTTGTTAACCGATTCCCATATAGGTATTTATCATTAGCGAAATTTTAACAGGTCGTGCGTGTTTGAACTGAGATAAATTCTTGATAATTGGAAATCACGCGCACTGTTTTGTTTGTGGTTCACGAAAGGCAGCCACCATTTATTTGCACATTATTTTATAAACAATACTTAATTACCAACAGAAGTATACACTTCTGTGTACATATATTATTAATTATTTATTATACGTGTTTGCTGACACCGAACACACCCGACGTACACACTTTCGTCGATTTAAAAGTATTGCGGTCTGTGACGGACCTATATACAGCCACGATACGTTAAAAATAAATTAAACTGTCTACGACTAGGAATGCTTAAAATTCATATATCACGGTATTATTATCTTTAATGATATATTTTATGATCTTTGCTGGTTATACTGCATGTCTCAATCTAAAATTCTGGGATCGCGAACTTATATAGACAATCTGTGCACAATATAATATTATAGTTAGGTTCCTCGCTGTAGGCAGGTAGCCTATTTATTATTATTATTATTATTATTATTATTGGTTATTTAATTTATTTTTATAACATTATAGAGTAATATAAGTATACCTATACTTGGCATTAATACAGGATATTGTTTTTTGAATTTATTTTTACTATTAGAAGACGCTTTTAAACTAGGAAGTATAAACTATAAAGTATTATTGGAATTTAAAGAAATTAAAAATTATATAACCGAAGAGAGGGTTGACACAGGTATGAGCAAAAATTGTAAGCTGGTGGGTGCGTACACGATGGAGCGACGGTTGATCTACTTATTTTTCACCCTTAAAACGGATTCAGATGTAAAATATCCGAGTTACTAATGTCTAATTACCATGATAGTTTTAAGATATCCGACCCTCGAATATTATTGTCAACGATTGGAAAATTTGTTACAGAATGATACCTCAGCATGTCCCAGGATCGCTTGACCGCTCTTCGGCTGCTGTCGTACTGTTGGCTGACCGTCATGTTGCCGCCCAACACGTTGGCATTTAACGTCGTCTACAACAAGGAACCGTCATCGTCTTCTTCATTTCAGTCATCAGCTTTCTACCAAAGTACACAATTTTATATGGCAATTACGTAGTTGTTGGTGTGCGCAGCGTAATAGAAAAATTAAAACAAATTTGATTAATTTTCCAATCATCTTTATGCTCCATACAATTTTTTTTTTTCATTCCAATATCTTACACACAATATTTATTGATAGTATTGACTATCGGTTATTGGGTTTTGGACGGGCTAAACCACATGATTATAATATATTCAAATTTTTTACATATACCTATTTCACTGCGCCCGCCACTGATTAGCACAATACTTAACGATGTAAAATGTTCTTAATAATATATAATCGTAATATACTGCTTCAGGGTGGATCACAAATACCTACTCATTTTATAAATAAATAATTTTACCAATTTTTAAAATCTATTGTCTATCCAGGGGCGCCATTTGGGGGGGGGGGGGGCAGGGTGTGCACTCGCACACCCTGTAATTTTGGTGTCCACAATTGGCCTAGGCCTAATTAATACTATGGCCAGATGGCCTTCAGTTTTCCAATCTTTAATTGTGCATGCACCACAGCTATTCACTGATGATCATAAACAGGGCTCGTAAGTTCATGCATCTGCATGTTTTTTTTGCTACACAGGAAAACATGCTAGCTGAGATACAAATCCATTTCATAACAATAGTAATAATAATATGAAGTTTGATAGTGCATGTTTTTGCATGTTTTGGGTGTAAAGGCATATTTGGCATATAGGTAGTCGATTTTTTACAGTCGTTAGTGCATATTATTTCATAAAAATATTTGAAATGTTTCTTGTTTCTTATTTACTTTCCTGTTTACA
>NC_042493.1:55070059-55079267 GCF_005508785.2 Acyrthosiphon pisum
TTCATGTGAGGTATAGGTAGGTTACTACTGTACACATTATTCATATTTTATTTTAACAATGCCGAAAGAAAAACAAACAGTTGCGGGCCGTTTGCAAAATTTTGTGGAGGAATTTGAATTTTTTTAAATTTATGGATTAATTCTTATTATTTTAAAACTTTTTCATGATTTTTTTTACATAATGCATATTTTGAGTGCATAATTTAAAAATGTTAGAGCATATAAATGCATATTTTCGAACTTTTTTGTGCATATTTTAATGCATATTTTCGAACTTTTTTGTGCATATTTTAATGCATATTTTGACAATTTTTAGTGCATGAATGCATGCTTATTCATGCATTTTTTAGTGCATGAAGTAACGAGCCCTGATCATAAATAATATTATAATATTGTGTTCTTTGATTTGATAATTGATAAATTGATATCGGCATCACTTTATCCACTGGCACACACAAATATGTGTAAATGGTAAGTGGCTACTGACAGGGGCGGACTGGATATTTTTGGCCCGGGTGTAAAATTAATTAGGGGCCCGTAATTTTTTTTCCAACCTACCTAAATTAGGAAAGAGCCCTTAGTTTTATAAGTAAATATAAAAAAAAAAAAATAAGAATAACATGTTGTTTATTTGTAGAGATGTTGAAATATGTTATTTTATTTTTATTTTATATAATACCGTAATATACCAGTATTATACCGTATACCTACTGTGGTAATCTGGGGCCTGGATCATAAATACAAACGGGGGCCCGGGGTGCCACTTGGTGTAGCACCCTGGGCCAGTCCGCCCCTAGCTACTGATAGACAAAAGACATAATAATAATAATATGCATCTATTCTATCTAAAAATATCTTTACTATACACTATACAGTATATACACAGAATGTATGAACGGTAAAAATGTAAAATGTAATGTGTTAACTATAAAAATATGTTTTTATTAAGTATGTTTTCGATACTGTAATAAATCTGTAATGAAAAATTGAAAACACTAGAAACGTTTTTTTAACGATTGGCCTAGAGGTGGGAAAAAATTGGCATCTTTAATTGTTTGCACACCTTAAAAAAAAACTGAAATGGCGCCCCTGTGTCTATCGGCACATGACCTGTAGAAAACATACATATTGAAATAAGTACTGAATTGTACGCAATAGATTTCAATGTTTATAAAGGTTTATATTCAATAGTTTATATAGTCAATATATTGATTATGCAAAGAGATAATTTCAAATTATGATAGTCATGTTAAAAACATAAGTATGCATCTTGTATTTTTATGTATATTTTATGGGATTTTTAACTTTTACAAATTTGAACTCGAGATCTAAATACGAAAACAAATAGAAAGGCTGTTATTCTCTTATAAAAATAATTAAAAATTAATAATCTTACTGCACATATTTTATAATTATATTTTTACTGTTCCAAATGTACATACTACTATTACAGTTGTTGATTATAGTACTTGTTTAAAATGACCAATGAAATATTCTATGTAATGCACATTATAATATAATTGCACGGCTACACTATGTGATGATAGGTACTCGATTTAGCGAAACCTCGTCATCTATTGTGTATATACTTGACTAAGTGTATGTTAGGCGGCATGTGTCAGAACCTCAAGTTTCCTTTTGCAAAATTAAATAAAATAAATTAATGATGTTAAAAAAAAGTTTAAAAACATAATATTATTGTTATTAATATTTATAAAAATGTTTTAAAAATATTTCTTAAAAAGGACGCCACGCCCGCATGTGTTGTCGATAATTTAATTGTTGATAGAGTTCCTCAAAACGTACCTAAAAATTTAAATATCATAAAAAACCCAATGAGAAAAACAGATAAATGTTAATGGTCTTAGTTTCTTTCCATTAGGTACGTTATTTATTGATCATGAGTCAATATACTCTAATATTTAAGGTAAAGAGTATCGACGAAAAGTGGTTTTACTAAACAAACATTTACTATATTGTATGTTTGTATGGCGAGAACAACACATGAAGGTGTGGCGTACTCTTAATGTATATATGGTATAAAGCAGTTCATACTAAACTGCGATAGTATGAATTGTGATATCATAATCTCATGATAGTTTAAAAAGACTGTCACTGTACTTTATATGTTGCTGTCATACCTATTTACAGGAGTACTTACCTTCGTTTTATTATTTATTATTATTATTATATAAGTGTAGAAGTAGTTGTTATATAAACTCAAGTATCAAAAATCAATGAGGTAATTTATATAATAATTAATAACTATATTCTATAAACATATCCATTACACATTCACACACAGGAATAACCCCCTTTAAATTTGAGGTGCCTGAGTCTCGCCTTAATATATAATATTTTTGAATACACTAATGCATTTTTTGTGGGTTTTATAAATACCTTATAGTAGGTACCTCTACTTTTTGTATAGGTATGGGTTAGGTACTTTTCCAAGACCCCCCTCCCATCAATAAAAAACTATATTTACACTACTGACTTGACTTTTTATAATTAAAAATAAAAAGCTGCCCGTTTGCGATCTTTTTTACAGTTAGCTATAACTAAGGTTTGGTATATAAATTGCATATTTTTGATTATTTTGTATTAACACTTTGTGATCTACCCTGATGCGAATATTTTATAGTATTTATATTATATTTTATGAAGTATTTATGTTGTAAGATTATATTAAGAGATCGTTTCGTAACATCCTCGTCAATTTATCTCTTTCAGCTGGCAGCAGAAAGTTTGGCGGATACCGAATCGTACCTCGTGCGTGCAAAGACGAAACTCATCCGTACAAGAACGATGTATCAATCACCACCCCCACCGGAACCGGAACCGGAACAGGAACAGGTGTGTGCATGTTCAACTACGAGTGCACGCAACTGGGCGGCTCGGTGGTCGGGTCTTGCGTGGACGTGTTCCTGTTCGGCGCCTGTTGTCGGCTGCCGGCCGGCGTAAAACTGCCCGCCGCGATAGAACAGAGCGCGTCAACAGCCGCGGCCGCCACCACCTCGACACCCGGCACGCACTACAACGATCTGCCGCCACTGTCGTTCCAACAGCCGGTGGCCGACACCATACTGATGCACCGTAACGGGTCGGCCGTGCAAAACACATACAGGCCGGACGACCTGTTCGGTAACTTCACGGCCCTGATGCAGGCCCACCGAGACCGGTTACCACCGGCGGCCGACATGACGGACGTCGTGCAACAGTACACCACGGACGGCGGTTACCACCAATACAATCATCACCAGAACCGGCCACCGCCGTTTGCCGGAAACAAGATCACGTCAAAGGTGGATTACGGCGATGCGGCCACCGTCAAGCTGCAGACGTCGCAGTCACCGCCATATTCGTCATCGTCGTCGCCGGTGTCCAAGTCGACGGACTCAGTGCCAAATATCCGGAAGACGACGCCGTCCGCGACCACTGTCCAGGCGACCACGTCCAAACAGGGTTACGGCGGTGCGCACCACAACCATCACAAACACCAACACCCGTCGGCCGCCGACGACTATTACGACAACATGGTGCTGATACCCACGCTGACGGTTAATGACCCCAACGTAAAGGAAAACAACTCCATCCACCACATACTGTCCATACTCAACTATACGCCACCCGCGCCGGACAGGCATCACGTGGATCCGATGGACGCTTCACCATCGTATGTTCACCAGATGCAGTCGAGTAGTCCACCACCTACGCCGCCACCCGCTCTATACACGTGGGGCTCGATTGACGGTGATTCCAAGTCGCCCGGTTACGGAGCGTCCACGTTCCCGGTCACCAGGCCCTCCACCATCCACTCGTCGACGACGGCGCAGCAGCACTACGACCGGCCGACTAACTATTACGGATCAACGCCATCCACCACGACCACCACATCCAGCCACCACTTGCCGGGACCGCATTTCCACGTTCTGTCCACCACAACCACAGCCAAGCCGTTCGAACAGGTCGCGCCTACTGTCATTGTCCTGAGCCCAGCCAACGATTCGAAAAATCCTAACAAATACACTACGCCCGCGTCTACGGTGTACACGGGCTCCTCGTCATCGTATCGTCCTCCACCCTCGTCGCACGTCAAACCGTCGCAGAGCATCATCGTGACGGGCAAACCGTCGGTGAGCGCGGCGTATACAACCACTGCCACCTATCACCATCCTCAACACCAGCACCAGCAGGACGCGGCTTTTGTGCCGGTCAGTTCAACCACGATGGCCGACAAATATTACAACGCAAACTACCAACCAACCACTAGCGCCTTACATACGTCAGCCAAACCACTGGTTTCCACAAACTATGGACACCGGCCGGCATCCACGACGACCACAACAACCACCGGAATACCCCCAACGCTCAGCAGTGCGTTACACCACGACGCCGGCACAAACAATAACGTGTTCACCACGGTAATAACATCAGTGAACCATCAATACCACAAGTACCAGCCGTCAGCCTCGGGTAACGGTGGCTCGAGCTCGTATTCGACGGCCAAACCGGTGGTGAACGATGGCGGCGCGGTTGCCGTGCTGTCATCCAGTGGCGGCTATAGACCATCGTCCACTGTCGACGATGATTACCCAACACCTGTAGTGACACCTGCAACGCAAGTGTTTATAACCGCCTCCGACGTGCATCACCTGCAGCAGCACCACATTCAGCAGCAGTTGCACCACCATCTACAGCACCACACGTCGTCGTCTTCGTATCCGGTTAGCGCGGTGCACGGGTCCACTTCCGACGATGATGTGGGCGCCGTTCCGTTTAACTCCACCGACACGTTTGCTTTCCCGCCGGTCCGCGACCCCAACGTCAACCTGACCGCAGCCACGCAACAGGAGAAACCGGACGTAACCGTCGTCGACTCGGCTGGCGATTACGATGCCGACTCCGACTCCAACCCGCAGTTAACGGTCGATGACAACCTGGACGACAAGGTCCACCTGTTCGTCGAGAAGGTTGTCCAATCATTACAAGGCAATTTCGAGGACCTGGAAAAGGTCCTTTTGTCCGGCGACCCATCGTCATCCAACGTGACCATCAGTAACGACGACCCAGCTGGCTGGCCAACAAAGAAGCCTGCATACGCTACACCAACAGCCGCTACGCCTACGAAGAAACCGTCAAAACCAGCGGCCGTCAAGCCCACAAAACCACCAACGCAGCCCGTCAAGTGGACTTCCACCACGACGTACCGGCCGACGCCGATCAGTTCATTGCTGGACGCTGCCCCGTACCTGGAGCTGACCACTGTGTCCCGGCCTACCAAGTACCCGACCCTGCTCACTCCCGTTCAGCTGTTCCAGCCAACCACGTACGCCACGGACAACAAGCGGCCGACCAAACTGCCCATCAAGCAGACGCCTTCCACGACGGTCGTGCTGGACACGCTCAACGTCGAACACGACCATCATACCACCGCTGAACCGGACTACAGGAAAAGTATGTGAAATCGTTATCACGTAATCTACGGTTTGATTTATATGATGGGGTGGGGGTGATGGGGGAAACGAAAGATGGTTGGGGTGCCATTTAAGCTTTTTATGTGGGTGTGCAAACATTTTAAGCAGCCAATTTCACTGCACCACCTGTAGTCACAATAAATGACTAAAAAGAGAAGATTCTCCAATCACATTTGAGGCGCCTAGAACACAAGGGGTATAAGTGACATTATTTGAATTTCGAAATAATCGCGCCTGAAATATGTGAACTTGTATCTCTTTACAGCTAATCCATTCGTATTTTTACTGTACACTTATCTCAGATTTGTCAGAAATGTCACTTATACCCCTTGTGTTCTAGGCACCTCATTTTTGATTTAAATTGTTTTCTTCCTTTTATTTACTCGTATAATCGATATAATATTTTGATTTCTAAATATAAAGTCATAATTATTTTTGTATTAAGGGGCATGGTCGCGACTTTTCAAATTTTCCGCAATTCTATAAAACTTGAAAATTAAATTTTATATTTTAGTTGCCACCTCAATTATAAGACTTTTCCACTAATTTACTACCTAATACCTATTTAGGGGTGGTTGATAGGGTGTATTATATCGACCAAAACACACTTTACAGGAAAAACTCTCACAACTCGAAGATTGGTCTGATTTCCATAATTTTTTTTTTGTTAGATAGAAGAATATTTTTTACAGGGCGCATTAGACTTCGATTTTTGTTTACGTTGCACTACAGTTTTTCCTGTAAGGCATGTTTTTGAGCAAAAAAACAGGTCGCGCGCTGGCCCCTTAAACATAATTAGGGCTGTCTTATATCGCTTTTAGGTCATAAAATAACATATTACATCAAAATGTTTAGGGCATGGACCAATTTCACCCTAACAAAATTTGTATTTTAGGGTCAATATACCAATTGCACAGCTTATATTTAAGGGTCAGTGTACCAATTGCGCCTCTTATATTTTACGGTAAATATAACAATTGCGCTTGTATTCAAATTTGCCGCCTGGCGGCTATCTTCAGATTTAGAAATATTGTTTTTTGATCTAATTCCATTAACATCAACATAAACACACTAAAATGCTTGAAAATTAAAAACGTATTTATTGATCAATTGATTACTCGTTAGAGTGACTGGTTATAATACATTTTATAACGGTATCGGGAATTTTATGAAACGTTATTATTATTACGGACATTTGATCACGAAAATATGCCTTTGCGTGATAGACGAAAACAAGTTATCATTATCATACATTTTATAAAATTGACGATCAAAAAGTAACTTGGTAAATGTGAAGAAAAAAAATGTTTATTTATTTATATTATATTATGTATTAATACTCGCATAAAAAATGTATAACTAACTTATAACTTTTCCTTATGTATTGTAAATTATTTTGAGTGCAATTTTTCTATTGACCCTAAAATGTATAAAGCGCAATTGGTATATGAAAAGGTAATTTTAAGCGCAATTGGTAAACTCCCAATGTTTATAAGTATCTCTAACACTATGTAGATATATTATGCGAAATGGAGAATTTAAATTAATTATTTATTCTGAATTTATGACTAAGCATACACGAAAGGATATATTTGTAGTGAATTTTATTGCAGGAGTAGCGAAGCCAAGTAGTTATAAACTTAAAAAAAAAAAAAAACGATACAATACTACAATACGAATTACGAGTAGAAACAATAATCAATTCTTACCACAATCCAATGATGTTATATAATTATATTTATGGATTTTAATAAGCGTACCAGTTTTGGTACAACAATTTGTCTATTGGACCCGTGGATCGTATATTATATTCCTATCGTAGCATGTAGTTTGATACAAGATTGACAGCTCAGATATAATAGGTATGTTTAATCAAAAATTACTTAGTCCTGTACATTGCAATGTGAAACAGAGTCGTCAGACGTGTACAAAAAACGATAAGGAGAGTGCTTTTTTTATAATTCCTCCAATCACTCGAAAACAAAAGGTATATATAGATTCTAGATTAAAACAAATACATTATATTGTTATATACTCTAGACTATGTGAATGTATGTTTTCTGTCAAGGCATTAATTTTCGCTGACCTGTCTTGGCCCAGTAATCATGGCGATAATGTTTTAGTAACAATCTTTCATAATATATACCGTATACCGTACACACAGCTGTATAGTTGTTACGAATTCCCGTCCGGGTAACTTAACGGTAATATTTATTACAATATTTTAAAGTCTATAATAAACACGTTGACGTGTTGACTATAACGTTCTTACCCATCGTACACAGACGATTATTATGTATCGGTTTTTGAGTAGGTAACATTCTTTGGTGGACGGTCTTTTATTATTATTATCATATGGATTTTCGAAATTTGCCGTGTAGATCAGATCCATTACGCTTAATAGGTTTTCGCACTGAAATTACGTAGGTAGGTATACTCACAAGACATATTATATGGATACTATAAGATTTTATATGACAGTTTTAATCGACCTTGTATAATATATATTTAATAATAATACTATTATATTATGTAGGTACCTACCACCTATGTAGTGTACGACTGCGACAGATGAGTTACACGAAACTAATAAAATAATTTATTTTAATATGATGATCGTTTTGCCTCAACCCGAGTGCATCCATATAATTGATTTAATTATTATTTAGGTAGGTATTATTAGTTATTGATTTAAAATAACTTTTTTAAACTTAAGCCTTTGGGTTTCATAATGTATGGCATATCAACTATATATAGGAGACATAGATATTATGTCTTATAATGTAATATATTATGTATAACACATGTTTGGGGTGGTCCATAATTATTATTAACTGGATAGTGGATACACTAATTTTTTACGTACATTTTTGTGATTTAAAAATCTTTTTTACATCATATTATATATATGTATACTAATATTTGATTTTAAAATTTGCGAAATTTTTGAAGAAAGCCTTCTTTAGTTTTTATTTTATGTATAGCCGGTGTAACTGGTACCAGATTTGGCACGCGTGATGTTGGCAGCTTCAAATATTCTAGTATTGGAAATAAAATAATACCACGCGAGTAGGGCGTAAAAGCGATTTCTATGGTTTCGTTTCTGCGACGATGTGTAACGGTCCGGAGAGTACAACACAGCACAATAATATACCAAACCGGATAAATAATATTATATTATAATCATTTTTGCAGCGCGCAACAACAGGTTTTCTTTCGCGTAATAGCGATGTTACCAAATATGAAATAATATCATAATTTATTATATTACGCTCTATTTTCGAATTAATCTGTGATGTGTTATGTTTTGTGTGCACACTTTTAGCGTGTGGAGTGCGGCCTTTAGTGAGGAAAAGCGGTCGGATCGTCGGCGGAACGGGTTCGACATTTGGTGAATGGCCATGGCAAGTGTTGGTAAGGGAAGCCACATGGTTGGGGCTTTTCACCAAGAACAAATGCGGCGGCGTGTTGATCACTCAACGACACGTCATAACCGCTGCTCACTGTCAACCCGGGTAAATATGATATCATATAACATTATTTTTTAGGTATTAAAATAATATATTATCATTATTATTTATTTATTTCTCGGAAACAAGAATATTGGGCCCCGATGACATAATAACTAGACATTTTGGGACGGGAACTTGACCCTTAAATTTTAAACAAAATTTAGAACCAGAACTCTATTATTTAATAATTATTGGTGTAAAGAAACCGAAACAGGTACT
>NC_042493.1:55087758-55122558 GCF_005508785.2 Acyrthosiphon pisum
ACAAAGATCCATTTTAATTATTATTGCATATAGGATCGTGATGTGGGCAGGGGATTTGCTTAAAGCAACCCCTAATCCCGTTCCAAAAATCTTGTAAAACTTAATTGAAATTATTTCCAACACAGTTTTCAAAATGGTCAGCTCGACGCTTATATCATCGAATTTAAAACATAAGTTTCGACCAACTTTCAGCCTGGATCTCGTATTCGAGGGTTTTATACTTGCTATTGTTCATCCTGTATCCTACTGCTGTGTTGTTACGATTGACCATTATGGATACAGTTGATTAAACTACTCGTATTATAATTATAACAATAATAATAATAATCATTACCATTATCATCATCATCATTATCATTATTATTATTATTATAATTGTTTAAAGTGTAACGTCGTGCAATTTACGTTCTAACATACTTTTACTAGTTAACGTAATTATTTTTTTCCCGTCGCGTGTTGAGATACGCTCGTTCGCTTTGAAAGTTAACGCGAACTAGGTCAGCGCCGAGAGGCTCTTCGCGGAAAGAGGTCGCGCACGACGCGAGCAATTGTCTTATCGTAAAAATGGGTATTGTACCTAAATTGAAATCAATCGAATCCGACGTAAGAATTATGGCCAATGGGTGGACGCTCTAATATGCTTTACTCTTACACTACTTACATATGAACGGCAATTACTGATTTCACCCCTACTGCTCGGCATTAATAGTTAATAAATAATATATATTTAACTCCGAAAGCTTAAAAGTTACTACGAGGAAAACATAATTTAAAGTAGATACAGCTTTTCAAGTTGATTAATATTTTTTAATTACCTATCTCCTATGTCACACATAGTGATCGTACAAATTTCATTTTTTTTTTTTTGCAAAGTAGGTACTTAATTATTACATCATAATGAACAATGTACAGTAATTAGGAAATTATATAGTTCAATTTTTGTGTCTATAAAGTATAAATGCATACATTTATATTTATTAGTTTTATTTTAATTTAACACAATATTGCATAACCGAATGGTGAAACCTATAACCACAGCGATACTAACCAAAAAAATGTAGTATTTAAATTTTAACAACCATAGCATTTTTATTATTTTTTTAATTAACAAAAAAACTTCATGTTATTACGGTATTATTAGTTACTTATTTTATTGATCGCTTAACATTAAGTTAATTATTGAATCAACTAACTGGGTAAGGTAAAAATTAAAAATAATATTTATTGTATATTCGTTAAGTTTATTTGTAGATAGTAAAACGATCTAAGGTTTTGTCAAAAATAATATTAATAAGGGTCAAAAGATTTCAAAATGTCTTTTTGCATGATTCAGTATTCACGAAAGTATGAATCGATCCAGTAAAAATTTTCTCCGTTAAATTTACCAATGATTATAAAATGATTAATTAACAAGCCATCTAATTTTAAGTAAATTAATTTAGGACATAAAATATGAAAATTAAAAATTAAAAAATTGTAATACATTTTAATAACATGTGAGCTGACAAATCCATGTTCTTATAAAAATTTAATTTAAGCTTGTTGACAAAGTTCGGAAATTAATTGATAATAGTTCTAGTGTGATTTTAAAAGTAAAAAATATGTGTTAAAAATTTCAAAGAGGATACTAATTTGTGGAGTAATTTTAACAATATATTACAATCGTTTATACATGTGTAATAAAATAAATTATAATGAATTAAGAAATTTCAAACAACTCGAAATATGGGTCTAACGTAGTGAATAACCAAATATGATGCATGACATCTTTTAAAAGCAGTTATAGCGTAATGCGTCAACGTGTTTATGCATCGAAAACCGTCTACATTATATTTTATATTAATTGTGCGGTGTCTGGTCAAAATAAACCAACTCAAAAGGTCAGCTATGTGTATTTATCAAATATGTCACCGATATATTTTATTTTCTATGTAAAACGGTATAGTAGATGCTAGAAACTGTTTTATAATGTCATGAGTCACAACAGGTAGGCCACACTTCTACATCGACTAAATCACACTAGATAAGCATTAAGGAAGCCATGTAATCAAATGAATCTTGTTTCAAAATTTAATAAGTTGGCAAATTGACACGAACATGTATATATTCATTTTCATATCTTCGATATTTCGGTATATTATACCTAACTAAGTAGTTTGTGATTATTATGGGTACATCCACGGATGGACAAAATTAATCACTTCGTATATTTCAAATATAAAATACAAAATACAAGCAAGCAATTGGGCATACTAGCGATTGGGTACTGAAAATACAAAACACTAAATATATTGAATTCAATAGAAAAATACAAAATGCAAAATATACATTTGAAAAATACTGTAAAATACATATTACTATATTATATGCTTTAAAAAATTATTGTGTACCTACCTGTACAAATATTAATCATGATCAGATTTAATTTTGAAAGTTAATTAAATTATGATACCTATTATAATTACGAATTTCAAAAATATTTTTCCCTTTTAAAAATATAAGTTTTTCAAATATTGTATTACTCATCCTCGCATAATTTGGACATTGAATGAACATAACTTCTCTACTAGCGCTTATAAACATATTTTTATTATATTTAATAAATATCTGTCGGTTTTTAAGGTAGATTTCTAAACAAAATATATTTGTGTTGCATTTTAAGTTTGAATCTATCTTAATAGTTATCACCTGACAGAAATATAATGAAGAGTTTACTGTTGCGATCTTAGATAATCACGAATAGGCATGTACCTAGCCTATGTTTACACATTGCTTGAATCGGAAAATAAATGAGAAGACGGATGCAAAAGTGTAAAGGAAATGTGTGCACCTAAATATTTAATTACTATCTTATTTATTGAGATATAATTAAAAGGACAGGGGGTACCTATATGGCTATATAGCATGAATACTTTTCAAAATAAAAGGAACTCCGTTTCCTCTTACGTACTTCCTAAGTTCAAGCACTGCGTTTACGGTATACGACCTCTAGGATATAGTGTAGTATATTACTATATAATTATGTAACAAAAGTAAAGCTCGTTATTATTTTATAACTAGGCCAAAATTATAAAACGTCAGAGTTGCATAATCTGTTATCGTTTATTTTGTATTTTGGGTATTTTAAAAATACTTAAAATGTATTATAAATACCTTTACTGAAATGCTGCCTACCCTGGGCATATCCATCCAAATTTTTCTAACCCAAAACGAGCTTCAATTATTTTATATCCGTCTTATACAGAGTTCCTAATCCAGTAGGTAGAGGTAGTATAGGTACCTATAAATCTTTTGTGGTCATGGCGACATTACAAAATGGAATAGTTCGTCGTACCACAGTGTATAGGTCATAATTATTGTATTGTTACAACGATGTGCACAAAAGCGAATTCACTGTCACCGCAATAATGACTTTCCGGTTGTCCGCAGATTTTTGGCGAACCTGGTGGCGGTTTTCGGCGAATATGATATCAGCGGCGAAGTCGAGTCCAAGCGGAGCATCAGCAAGAACGTGAAACGCGTCATCGTCCATCGGCAGTACGACGCGGCAACTTTCGAGAACGACATAGCTCTTTTGGAGCTTGAGTCGCCGGTCAGCTACGATCAGCACATAGTGCCAATTTGTATGCCGGACGATGACGATGACTTCACGGGACGCATGGCCGTGGTCACAGGATGGGGACGGTTGAAATACGGTGAGCAAACGTCTTTTCGAGCAGTACACTTGTTGTCACACCTCATCATCACCGAAAAAAGAAAAAAAACAGACCTTTTACCATTCGCCCAATAAGAATTTTGAACCCAGAAATAACTCTTTCTCCTATTATATATAATACAGTAAAGTACTTTAGAAAGCGCTTTATATAGGTACTTTACCTTTCCAATGTTTGTAAATTAATATAATTCAATAACTAAATAAAACCACAAAAAGGTTTAGTACGTACTATATAAGTAATTACATAAATATTTAGGTACTATAAATATTTATTTTTATATGTTCTGAACACAAATATTTTTTGGATAATAATAAAGATGATTTCAAGTGATAGGTACATGTGTAGGTATTGTGTATACAAAATATGGATTAAGACATGAGTTGCGGTTTTTTTTGCAATTTTTTCCTGTTTGTCGAGAGGCTCAAAATTATTTTAACACTACGCTATTTGTACGTTGTACGATTAGATTAATTTTTTCTCCAACTTTTTATTTGAATATGATAATAAATAAAAACGAAGGCTGCAAAAATATTTGATACAAAGAGATTAAAATTTCACGGAACTGTACAATTTAATTTTGTGCAGCTTTGTTTTTTTTTTTAATTCACGACAAATTTAAAATTTAGTTCCTATGATACGATATAAGTCCAGTTATATTGTTCAATTAATGTCAATCTCATATAATTATTAATATATCGTACCTTTTTAGTGATTTATTATAGTGTTTAGCTGCAGCACAAGCTATTGTTTATAGTAATTTATATTGATAGATATGGCATAATTTGGAAGAAAGGTAGGAAAAATAAATACACAATACATTATACAATATTCTTAAAACAAAATAAAATAATTTAATTAATAAAAATCACAAAACAAAAAAATTACCTCTACATAAAATAAAGATAAACATACCTACTATAATACTAATACTATAATATTAGACCTTTAGCAAGCGAGCTGGAAACACTGGAATTTATGATCTATATCTAAATGAATCAACTGTGTAGTAGGAAATAGGCATATTCAAATAGAGCGTACCTATAGAGATCTCTCTCACGTAACTGTTTTATCTAAACGCATATTATTATGTTTGTGCTTCGACTTTCGGCAAATAAAATACCTATTTTACTGTCAAAAATCAATCGATTTTGACGTCCGAGAACGAATCGCATATTATTAACTGCAGATGTACAGGTAGTTAGGTATATAATGTATTCGACGAGAGATGTTCGATTCGATTGTGAAACCAATTTTCGAATTATTTCGATAATATACGCTCAATCGATACCACACTGCGCAGACCATCGGATTCACCACGACCAATAATCTTACATATTTTGCATAATATAATGAAACGTGTTCTAAAATACTTCGTAAGTCGCTCGTTCATAAAGTATGAAAACCTAAAAAGCGTTTTACGTTGAATAAAAATTAGGTGGACATTGTATAATATATTCTCCATAGTTTCTACTTCCTTCTTTTTAGCTCTGGACATTACTACAAATTACAGAAAGGGCGGGGGGGGGGAGTGCAGTAACAACTTGGTCTTAAGTCTAGAAACCAGCTGCCAGTATAATAAGCCCATGATTACGTAGATTTTTTTCTGATTTGGCGAATACCTGCGTCACGCACTTGACTTCTAAAACTGGAGATTTTTTTTTTAAATATGCAACTTGTAGTCTTATATTATTATTGTATACTTGTTTATAGTTTATAGTTAAGTGTAAATCTAGTATTATTAATCATTATATTTTAACATACATAACTAGAAAAAGTTAACTAGGTACCTATACTTTCTGGACTAAGTAATTGACTTGGGCGCGTGGTTAACACGTAAGTACTGGTGTACCCATAATAATCAATTTAAAGTGAACTTAAAAAAAGACAAAATTTTAATTTCACCACCTGACAAATATGTTCGTAAATTATTGGTCATTATTAGAAAACTTTCAAAATTTGTTTGACTTAATTTTCACCAGTATGCCAACTTGAATTTTTTCACTGCAGAGTTTAGGCTGCTAGAAGAACTGTATTTTGGGTTATAGCTTGATATATTACTCTCTATGTGGTGGGTATTGTCGAACAACTTTCAAATTTGTTTGTCCATGAACAGTAACGCAAGTTCTGGGGAGAATTTGGCAGCGAACAAGTTAAAAAATGACAATTATAAAGTTGGAAAAATGTCCTTTAAAACAATTTTGTAAAGATAACTTAACGTCTTAGTGAATTTTAGTTTGGAATCTGAATATCAGCAGAGATGGGTTGAGGTATGACTTATGAGTATTGAGTATAATATTATAAACAATTATAGTTGTTAAGCTAGAATACCCTGAAAGTTGAGATCTGCTTGTACCTGCGAATATATTAAAGACTACAGTATTGTCACAGTTTAATATTATAATATGTATTTTCAAACAGGAGGTGGAGTTCCAAGCATCCTGCAAGAAGTGCAAGTTCCTATAATTGAAAACCAAGTGTGCCAAGACATGTTCGAGACAGCAGGACACACAAAGAGCATACTTAGCAGCTTCTTGTGCGCCGGTTACGCCAACGGACAGAGGGATTCTTGCGAGGTATGTTCAGTCCGAATCGTTTTAATATTGTAGCAGATTTAGAATCTTTATTTGATATTGGAAATGAAAATTTCATGGTTTCGTTAAAATTGTATAAAAAATGTGATAGATTGATTTTAAAGTGACACATGTACTTTACTTTTACCCAAGAAAAATAGGTCAAAAATCACTTTTAAAATATTATAATAATTAATGTTGGCAAAGTACGAGTATACCTACATTGAAAATATATTTTTAAATATTACTCAAATACTTTTAAATCGTAAAATACTTCAATTTCAAATTGTATAATATGCCTATTAGGTATAATGTATATCGTAATATTATTTTACATCATAATTTTTAAACAAGTCATTGTTCCACTTAAGTGACATGATTGTTTGACATGTTCATTTGTCATCTGTATACAAGTACTTATAATATATTATAATTAATGATTCTACGGAATTACATTTTTTCTTTTCAACGTGTTGATTAAAACATATTATTCCAGTCTCACGATAATTTTATGTTCAAATGAATTTTGAAATCACGAAATTTGTTGTACAAAATTATACAATTTAATTAGGTACTTGATAGTAAAAATTGCATACCTAGATATTTGAATTCTTTTACCATAGCTTACACTTAATAACCAATGAATTTTATGCACATGGTTACATGAACTAGAATTAATATCTCTCATCATAATATTATTATATACGCGGCTATAATATATAGTCATATAGAACAAACTCAACCCCATATAATATAGTGATATTATTATGCACACCATATTATTATATTATAACCCTCTTCCCAGTGTGATCGATCTCAGAGCTAATTTTTGTGTGTTTTCGCGTTTGATTTCGTCATAGGGTGACAGTGGCGGGCCTCTGATGATCGAAAAGGACAACGGTCGCTGGACCCTGATTGGCACAGTGTCACACGGCATCAAATGTGCCGCACCGTATCTGCCGGGCGTCTACATGAGGACCACGTACTACAAGCCGTGGCTGCAGACCATCACGGGCGTACAGTAGACACATCGCTGCCGAATCGTCAACACTATTATTGTTATTGTTGTTTGTTGTTGTTTGTTTGTTGTTGCTGTTGTTATGATTTTATGGTCGTACCGTTATATGGTAGAATATAATATTATGTAGAATAAAATATAGATGCCGGACCCCTCCTCATATTATGTCAACAGACCACATATCATCGCGCATCGTATTATATCTTACACCTATAATAATAATATTAATGATTAATTAATGTGAAGGTTTATATCACCCACCGTGTGTGCACGCATTATACATTCAAATATTCAATGTTGGGCAATAGTAAGTTACCTTCCAAAAGTAGGTAAGAATCAGGTTACCATGTACAGTAGGAAAAAAGTTACTCTATTAATTAGAGATAACGCAATGAAATATTACGCCAGACACTATATCAATGAATAGAAAAGATTTACCAAACAAGTTACACAATTTATACATACACATTTCATTTTGTTCTTAATTTGATATTAATAATAGAACATTTAAACTTAAAAACAAAGATATTTCGAATGTTATAACTAACAGTTATACGAATTATCATCAGTACCATTAAATAGGTACATACTATTAATTCCACGCATTACTCAGAATTACTTTTAAAAATTGATTCGACTACAATAATCAAGCATATTTTTCATTTTAAATTGTTACTAAATTACCGATCCATTATATAAAACAATTATTTCTTTAAATCTAGTAAAAAGTAATTTAATTTCAATGTCACAACTCAACGTCGAAATATAATCTAAATATATATATTATATTTGTATGTATATATGTATGTATATATGTATGTATGTATGTATGTATGTATGTATGTATGTATGTATGTATGTATGTATGTATGTATGTATGTATGTATGTATGTATGTATGTATGTATGTATGTATGTATGTATGTATGTATGTATGTAAGTATGTATGTATGTATGTATTTATGTGTGTATGTGTGTGTGTGTATATGTGTGTAGAGACTCATCCAGTGACCACATAAGGCATACGACGTAATATCGGCCGTCGACCGCGAAGAATCAGCCGGGAAAACAAATTTTGCTGGGAGTATGAGGGGAAACAGATTGAAAATGAAAAATACCGACACTACTAGTAACAATATTTTATATGTATCATAAATATACAAGGTTGTAATATCATAACAACTGACAAACGTCTCTATTTTACCCCTCCGATATTTTGTACTATTATTTTCATCGATTCGATTATTTTCGACGATTTCCCATTAGTGCATGACGTGATAATCATATCAAAGGCGCGTATAGGTACATTATACCCGTCCGAATAAAATATTATCATAGTAATCAGAATATAATTTTCGCCATAATTTATCACTGTAAATTATTATTTATTTGTTTATTTATTTATACATATTTATTATTTATATATTTTTTTTATGCAAGTGTACATTTTATTTTAGTTTTTGTAACGTTATACGATATATATATATATATATTATATTGTTTGAATCTTTCCTTTCTACTATATTTTTATATTTATAAGATTTATGTACATTAGATACTGTTTTTATTTTTATTTTTCTTAATATTATAATAATTATTATTATTTTTGTACTATTTTATCATTTGGATACAACATAGGAATATATAACTATACATTACTTTTAATGTGTTGCCTGAACGTGAACACAATAATATACTATAGGTACATACTAGAGATAATGTTATTATACTATATACGCATAATAGCGCACGTACATTATAATATATTATAATAAGTTATTATGTCGTTCAATGACTTTTTTTTAATACATAATATATGAACTTTTTAATTAAACATATAAAAAAAACATAAAATATAATGGCGTTTTATTAATATTATAATAGGTATACTGTTATTATGCTGCAGTGCTTGAATTAGAAAAAAAATGATTCAATAATCATCAATAATAATCAAAAAATGTGTTCCTGTTTTGAATTTACTGCCTTGTTGTAATATGTAATTAAGACAAATCCCCATGTTTACAACTATTTCTATACCTACTACAATATAAGTTATGAAAAAAATTCAAGATCAGTGATTTACTGATACATAAATTATGATTACAAATCTATTATCACTACTCTCAAGCCAGCAGCATGTTATAAATGTTTTTGAGCCGTATGTAATTTTCGTAAATTTTCTATTAACTCCATCACGCCAGATATATGTTTATGACCCACCATAAATATTGTAACGTCTCCTATTCACCTATCGCTTCGCATTCTACCTAGGTGTCATCCTGTTTATAATAACGGATCTCGAAGACACGAAAAAGCGGTGAACAAAATAATAATTGTGATATTTATATTTTAACTAGCTGAACCCGTGCACTTCGTTGCCCATTAAGTGTACCAACTATATGTGACTCAAACTTTGTTCAATTCGTTATTTAATATTCGGTGTATGGTTTCGAAATTAATCTTGACTTTTCCGTTGCCCAGAATAAAAATTCTGGTTCGGAGCAGTACATTATCAGGTAGGCAATCTACCTGCGGTAGATCGCGGACCCCGTGCTGTATGTACGTTAGTGAATGATTTAACTCTAAAGTATCAAAGTTATACCAAGTTTGTCGTATTCTACCTATGGTGGATTGATATAATCAATTAATACAAAATCCTAGCCTAACCGTACTAAAATCAGATGAATAAACGCAAACGCATACAAAAAAATTCATTCAAATCAGTCTAACCATTTAGGAGGAGTTCATTCACAACACACGTACAGTAGAATTATTGAGCTTAGCAACACATTCTGCGATTCATTTTTATATTATATGAAATCAACAAACATGCCTGATTAACTAATAGCAATCAACATAATATAATGCACTGTTGTGCCACTGTTGTATTTTTGACATACAGCTTTGAGATTTCCTACGTTTCCGATGGATTTTCCTAAAATTTTATTTCGTAAAAACCTTCTCCTGACAGCTACGAACATCTTAAAGAAATTTGAGCCAAATCGAACCAGCCGTTCTCGATTGATGAATTGTTATACATTTTTGTCTCCATTTTTATTTATATAGATTTGAATCAATAAATTTAGTAATAATATTATAAAATATAAATAGAATAATATTTTTATTATCTATTAATATTTCGTAATACTCAGTAATATCATCGGGATTCAATCAAATTATTATCTTCGCATAAAAATACTCGTTTTAGCTAGAATTATAAATAACGTATTTTTGTGGCTTGGTGTGGTGTTGCTAGCTCTACGAGGGGGGTGCCCAACCGGGATTTATGGCAATAAATCCTTGGCATACATACAAAACGTGTTCCAACTACAACCATTCCACGGTCTTTCAATTCTATGGTTTCGGTTTGGTTATTGTAAATGGTTTTTTCACAACCCGTTGTGAATTTACCGCCTTATTTTTATTTGTGACAAATCCCCTGGTTTTACAAGTATTATTATATTACAATATTAGTTATGAAAAACTTACAACATTAACTCAAAAAAATTAAAATAAAATTCTTGTCTAAATAAAAAATTCATTTTATAACTTTTAAAAATCAATTTTACTCACTCTTGTTGTACTGTCTTGTTATCTGTCATTTATCATAGTGTATACTTATTATGCCATCCAATATAGATTGTATATGTTGACTTACAATAATAAAAAAAAAAGTTATGAAATAGAATTTCAAGAACAGTGATTTACTGATATAGAAATTAAGAATTTTAATTGTAACCTCTCGGATGCTCCAACTAGATCCACCTTATCTATAAATAGTTACTGAAGTAGAAAACCGATACATTATTCCTAATACTTATTGTGTACACAGATGAATAAAAAAATAAATCATTATAAAATAAATACATAAATATATCCGTTGCTCCGATCATAATCTAAAATTATAATAAATATTATTTTAGAACAATTATTGAGATTATTTTAGTTATGTTTATTTAAAAAAAATATGTTCACCCTTATAAGGCACATCACTCCCACGTTATCCATTTTCCCGGTGTCGTGAATTTATATGTATGTTTTTTAAAATACCTAGGTAATTTATATAAATACCAATAATACAATATTTTGATCACGCGGAGTTATAGAAAAGTTATATAGCTAGGTACACAACTGTTGAGTGTTGGTATATTCTATTGTATGGCATTTAAGAATCATGGTTTATTTAAATATTTAAATGTATTTCCAAATTACAAGGACGTAATGTACTATATGTGAAAATCGTCGTCCAATAAAATTCTAATTAAAATGTACAACAAAAAAATTTTACATTTTATTATGTGCCTATATATTATTATTGGATAACGTTCAAAACTTAATATTATACGAGTGATTTATTTTATATATATACAAAGGTATAGGTTATGTCGATGTAACTCCCTGTGATTGAGTACCGAATTTGGAGACAATGTTGTTTATATCATAAAATTCACGCCTGTTAGTCACACGTTGTTGGTCGTTTAGTTTGAGGAGGTGATAAAGATTATAATTTGGTGATAATGTTTGTGGTTTGCTGGTACGGCTTGGTTATAAGGGTTTGTGATAAGGTTTGGCGCTTTAAAGGATTCGTTTCGATTACGGGAATGTTTGAATTTGAGTGACCAGATATTATCTCACATGGGCCGAGGAAATCGCGGTAATTAAACGGGATTTATACGGTCCCTTCGTGTACGGATTCGTTTGAATATCTAGCAATTTATTGGTCATCGATTTACGTACACGTATCCACGATTGCAGTTTCATGGCTTATGAATTTTATTATTATTATTATTATAAAGAATTTTCTCGTTATACTTTTTTCTTATAATCTCCTTGGAGTCCACTACCTATACACGTTTTATTATATTATACGATATAATATTAGAATGTTGTGCATTTGGCCTAAATCAAAACAATAAAACGCACCGCCGTTATCGCCTTGGTGACCTGGTCAGGATTCATGTCATTTAAATAAACTTTATTTTTACTCGTTTCGTGCGCACCTAAGGTTTTTTTTTATAACAATTATCGTTTCTACCGTTTATTTTCCTCGACATGGATGGTGAAAGCACCAATGATATCATTGTGGTAGGGGAAGATGTGACTACTGAATTTTCGACGATCCCATTAACAATGGAGTTCGAAGAACCTGAAATTGTTAATCATTTAACCGTGAACAACGAACCGGTCGAAATGGAACCGGAACTTCAGCAGGAACCGATCGCGGAGTTAGCAGTGCCACCAGCGGTGAGTACAGCTGCCACCACAGTTACAGCCATTCGGCTGGGTTCGGGGGCGGATGATAATCCGACCACGGCGGCTAGTGACGTCGAAGAAGAAAACACGGACAGGCGCGCCCGTCGCACTCGTAGCCGTGGCCGACGCAGCCGACGTGGCCGTGGCCGTCATAGTCGTGGCCGTCGTAGCCGGAGCCGTCGTAGCCGTCGTAGTCGGAGCAGAAGCGACTACGACGACTTCTATGTGCAAATCGCTGACGATGAGATCTCCGCCGCGCCGGCCGGTAGCAGTCGCGGTAGCCGAAAGACGGCCCGTGGCCGTGGCGGAAAGGCTACACAAAGCAATCACGGTAGAGGGAAAGCTATCCGTGGCACTCGTCATGGCCGGAACTCATCCAGCGGCAGTCGCAGAAGCCGGAAGACTACCGAATGTATGACTGCGCGGACCATGTGGAGCGAACGCTTGCGTCCCCTCAGCCTTCTTCGGAATAAGAAATCGAAGACCAAATGAAAGATTATATTAAATTATTGTGTCATACCTTAATCATACAATAAATTACAATTGATCGAACATAATATTCGCAATATGTGAGTAAGTTATATAAGTAAATCCGTACAGATAATTATCCTTGATTTTTGAAGTCGAATTGAACATGAATCTAATTACATTTTTATACTGTATTTTAGTATACCTTTACAGTTTGTAGTTTTTGTTTGAATCGGTAGCAGTTGATATTGATCAACAGGTGTTTTTCATAATGGAAAACCAGCTTAAATGCTTTAGCTGGTAGGCAAAGTGAATATAATATAACATAAATTATAATAATTTATCGTTTGATTTTTTGGTTATTTTTTTTTATTTCTTTTCCCTATGTTTATGTTAAATACTAAATTGTATTTAAAATAATGATTTTGTTTCATTATATCTATGCATAGATATATAAAAATTAATGTTTGTGGGTGTGTGTCCTTTATGCATTCCTAAAGCGATCATCCAATTGCGATGAAATTTGGTACAGATATAGATTAGATCTCTGGGAAGTAGATAGGTTAAAGGGAAAAGACCTCTCGGGAAAAGGTTAAATTAGAGGTCCAACCCGGGGAGGTGCTCCAACAGGTATTTTGAGATTTACTTACGATGAAAATTTGTTTACTATTGCTATTGGTTTTAAAAATTATCATAATTTTTAAAACAATAAGCCTATTTGTAAAGTGACACTTCTATGTATTTTCAGTCTTGGGTAGTATTCCAAATATAGTATTCCGAATACTTTTTAAGTATTCCTAATAATTTTAGAATACTATTTCCAAAAGTCTTTTGTGATGCATTCTGAATACTTTTATAGTATGAAAATTAAATTATTTGATTTGCATGTTTTTCCCTTGCATTTGATTTAAAACAAAAATACAAAATTTATATTTTATGAGTTGGACATTTGGAATAAATTATATCTATTGATATCACACAATATCAAAATTATAACAGGTATCGTTTCATATATTTATCAAAAATATTTTTAAGTATTAAGAATACTTTTATAGTATTCCAAATATTTTTCAAAAGTATTTTACCCAAGACTGGGTACAGAATGTCTCAAGTTCGAATAACGGATTTAGTGGACCAATTGTTTGCATTGTTATTGCATTGTTTTGTTTCTTATTTTTACTTTTTTAACTATTTTCTTTATTTATACACACTGTAACGGTACACCGATCACGCATTATAAAACGGTCCTTTTCAGGACCACCAATCAGAGACCAGTAAAAGCCACACACACGACCGGGACAACTTCACACCCACATTATAGGGCCCTAAGTTGTCCCACACACTTAAGACCGTGGGCTACATATAGAAGAGACTCTCACGAGTCCAAAAACATCATCCCCACACACGTAATCCTAAAACTGAGCAAGTAAAGCCACTTGTCATACCGAACGCAAACACAGCCGCCCGCGGCGGCAGAATACGGTTTAATAGTCGGCACGGCAAGCACTATATATACCGGGCACTTTCTTGAACGACTATCAGTATTCCATCAACCTTCCTACCTTCATCAAACAAGAAACCAGAAGGAACTATAAATCATAGCTGTGAATACCGACGCCGCTCAACGACGACAACCAACACGGCCCGACATCAAGTGTCCGCCGTGATCCAACCGGCACCATCGTACCGACGACGAAGACGACCACAAGTAGCGGCTAGAGCTTATAAATCGAGCTACGATCACTTACCGACGACAACCACCGCAGTGGCCAACTTCAAGGATCCGACTTCTTCCGTGCGCCGTGACGAATCCAGAGCGTAAGCCACGAACGACCACACGCCCGAAAAGTAGCCAGCAGTGACCGGCGTAGCGCCCCGCCCGCGGTCAGCACACACGCCGCCGACGACGCCATCAACGCCGAGACCAACAGCCATTTACATACTTATTATATCATCTCGCCCCCCCCCCCCTCTGGCCACTTTATTAAGTTGTGTCAAAAACCCGGGTACGATAATCACTGTAGCCGCTTCTTTTGAGTCACGCGCAGTGATATATTGACTCCATCCATACCGACGACTGTCAACGTCGGGACCACCAAATATTCCCCGATACTGTACATAGGACTTGGCCATCGCCGGTCGTTCCGAGCTCTCACAGCGACTGTCCGCCGATCAGGCCGGCCGTCACACCCGTGATCCTCGCTGCCCCTCATTGTATAAAATCTAAACATTATACAAAATATAGAACAAGACGTGATATCAATTATAAAAACTTGTTATTATTTAGGACGCCGGTCCGTTGTGACCGTGCCGTCTCAACACGCGAATGTTTGACTTTTATTATTCATTCGATATATGTACAATAAGATTAGGTTAGGATTTTGTATTACTTGATTGTATTAATCCAACGTACAAACCACGCGTGGTCTACTCTCATAATCACAAGCGAATATCTCGGTCAACGACGGTCAGGATGGCTATTTATTAAAATATATTTTACACTTAAAAAGACATTTGCTTCTACAGCGTCTTACACCTAAAAATAGTTGAACAACCACATTTTTTCCCTGGTAATACCGGATAATTCAGCGAGTAGTATTATAAAATAAATTTTAAAAAGTATTTGTAATATAATACTAAAAATGCTAATATAGGTAACATAGTTATATTAATTGCATAAAATATATTCAATATGCATTGCTAAAATATGTGCCCTACGGTAAATCAATTTATTTTACGAATACCTACTGAACATTTTCGATTAAAAATATGTACAGACGTACAGTACGTACCATTATAACTATATTTATACATTTTCACTTAATTTTTCTTATGCTAAACACTTTAATGTACACTTATGACTTATGAACATTGCTATTGATCATTGTAGGTACTAGATACAACAAGTTACAAATTACCTACTAAGTATGATTTATTCAGATTTCAGTAATCGAATACAAGAGACTTAATCGTATACAATTCTGAAACACTTAACTTAATAAAATACATTACTTTAAATTATTTAATTACTAAGTAAATAGTATGGTATCCGAATGGTAAATACTCTATTTTATAAATATATAATAATATAATTTACAATACTGATAATGTTCATAAGCACAACTATTCGAGTAAAAGCATAACTATGCCATGAGGAAAATATGTATGAACCAAAAATGTTATGATAGTATAATAACTAATAGGTAAGTTACTATATTTATTCAACATCACGAAGATACACATAGATTTGTTATTTTGTTTTTTGACGACACGTAAAATATTTAAAAGTTATAACTTAGAATTTTCGTTATAACTCTGGATATCACTTATAGATTGGTAAATTTGCAATTATAATATTAAAGTAAATTGGTAGATTATTGATTTGAAATTTGAAATAAGTTACTATACCTATTGATATTATGATCTCTTTTCGGTCGATTGTTTATATATCTCTCATTTAAATTAAATTAATGAACAAAAAACTTAAAATAAACCATGGATTATATTTATTCGTAGTTGTCTGTGACAAATATATTATATACAATATTCCTAGCCACCTAGGTATAGGTAATTGAATCTAATATAAAAATTTAAAAATTGTATCTATTTTTTGGAACATCAAAAGTACGATAATCAATAATCACTAATAGGTCCTGTGTAATTTTAAAATGAACTACCTAGTTCGGACTTCGCACGAAAGTTTTCTTGAGCTTATGATATTGTATTCAACTAAATGTTATTGTATTGAATAATTGTATGCATTGAATAAATAATGTATGTATGTATAGGTATATTTAATAATATATGAATTGTATTAACAAATCATATTACAGAAAACGTAATTCTAATTTTGTACAGTAATGTATTTCTGGTTGTGTGGTAGATGTTTAGATGTACCTATGTAAGCTATAAGAACACCGAACAGGTAAATTATCGTAATATTTGTACAAGAGTTTGGAGGTTGTGAGAAGCATAATGAAACAATATGAAGGGATTTTAACTCGTGTTACTTTTTAAGGATCTGTGTACACAAATACTTATTTCCAAATTGTATAATACCCTTTACTTATTCATAATTATTATAATACATTTTTTTTTTTTTTTTTAATGTATATCATATTATTATCTAAGTGTCGTGCCGTCTTCAATGTGTATTAAATTATTATACGTGGACACAGTGGGTTTTTAATTTTAAAATGTTGTGTACTATTTTGTTTATATTTTTTTCTTAAACTTTTACTGTTACTTTAAGACCTAAAGTAATCATCAAGATTTTAAGTGAAGATTTCAACATAAACTTTGCAGACGGTAAAAATCAACTATTAATTGAATTTTTAAATTATGAATTTGGTTTAACGATTTTAAATGGTCGCAATCTTAGCACAACGAAATACAAAAGTACTATTGATGCGGTCTTCATTAGACTTTTAAATAGGTTCGAATCAAAATTGTTTGTTTCTTACTTCAGCTACCATAAACCTATCGTATCAGTTTTAGAGATTGGGGATGATGGTTCTAGTAATGATGATGGTGAAAGAGTCATTGAAATTATGGATGGAAGTTGATTTTTCTAAGAGATAAACTTTTTAATGTAAAATAATTGTAATAATGCCGAAGTGTTAAGTTTTTAATGTAATATAAATTTATATGTTTGTGTACGTTAGCGCAATAAATTAATGTTGTATTTTACCACATAAATGATAGTGCTTTTATAATGATAATTAAAGCAATAACTCATGGAACATTATTCCCTAACTATTCCAAATTATCAAAAATGTACGACATTAATATTCAAGTTTTCACTTCTGCCGGAACTCCCCCGGAGTGCAACCCGTCTTTTTTGATTAAATATTGTTGTATTAATTGTATTGATCAGAATTTTTACTCTACTTTAGTATTTTGATTATTTATACTCGTACAAGTTTTACATTAGTCATATTGAACTTTTAACAAGTATACTTGCTTTTCGATTCTCTCAAGTCATGACTAAATGACTAATTATACCGCCTTTAAATATCTTTAATTCCCCATTTTCACATAAAAATAAAACCAAAGCCGGGAAAACGTGTTTGAATACCTTCGTTTTTAGTGTGTGCAAGTGAGAATCAAAATTGGTAGCTAACACAATAATTGTATAAGAACAGATTTATATCTACATATATAAAATGACTTGTCCTGAGTGAATCGCTTAGCCTAGCCGGAACCACTGAAGCTATAAGTATCACATTTGGACAGTATTATTATTAAATTATTAATTTAAATTTTAAAAAATCACCTAGTGGCCAGCCGGAACCACAGAAGCTATGAATATGAAATTTGGACAGTAGTTTTATTTTGTGATGTAGACACCCATTAAGAAAGATTTTCAAAATTCAAACCCTACAGTAAAAAAAATGAGTAAAAATGAAAAAAAAATGTATAGAAAATTATATTTTTATATGCACTTTGGCCAGTGCATTATTATTTTGTTTCTAAAGATGAATTACACCCAAAAAGAGTTAATAAATCTAATTTTTTTCCTGGGAAACGCTGAGTTATTTAGCTTGTTATACATATTAGTGTTAATCTATGAAATGGTGATAGGTATTTCATGAAATGTCTAGTACGTCATACACTAAATAATTTAAGGAAATAAACCATATAATTTATAATTTATTTAAATATTTTGTAAATTACCTCTGAGGCTGTTCAATTATACTGTTTAAATTGTAAGTAGTTAAAATTAAATTAGATTTATAAAGCGTGTGAACTATTTTGTGTAATTTTCGTCATTAATAAAAGGTATGACGATTAAATTCTTCAATGTACAATGTAAATACATAATAGATGGGTAATTAATAATTTTTTATTATACATATTTTTTTATTGTTTATATTTTCATATATTTAATAAAATATTGAAATTCCTGAAATCGTACAGTTTTTAATTTTTTGTCCAGATTTCCATTTTGGTTCTAAACGTATGCAAAAAATATTTTAACTATAACAATATAGTTAATATATAACTATATATATAAAATATATCATTATTTCAGAATGCAATCAATATTTTTTAATATAAAAATAATAACTATTTTTATATATTCAGTATATTCTTTAACTACTCTCAATTTTAGTATTAGTTTAATTTTAATGTAAATACTTTGACTAAAGCAGTACATTTTAATTATAAAATAATGGATTTCATACTATAACGGAAACATATAAATATATATATATACATGAAGTTTTAAAAACTGGATAGGAATCACAATCAACAGCCTTATTTACAAATCAATTTTTTTTTTTTTAAGTATTTTGCTTCAGTTGAGGAATAAAAACATACATTTAAAAATTGATAGTTATAAACTAGATTAAAATTAAACTAAAATACATATTAAAATTCGAAAAAATAATTCCAATATAAACATTAAAATAAAATGTAGGTAATTAGTTTTTCAAAAAAATGCTATTAGGTTATTGCCTGCCATGATTGTTCTTTTTGGATTCATTCATGTTCCAAGCTCTGGAATTCTTTAAGCACCCGTTCACGTATTACTCCTACGAGTTGTAAGCCTTAAAGAGCGTTATATAAAGGTGAGTTTACGAAAACGAGGGATTGTTGTCATGTAGAGAATGAATTATATTAATAATTACTATCGTCCAATATCGTGAATCGGGTCCGTTGCGCGTATGGAGGCTACTCATATGGCCAATCCGTTTCTCAGAAATGTAATAAATGTGATAACATTTAACGCGTTAATACTAGGTATAAATTATATACAATTTGATGTGACTTGATGATCTTTTCATAAGGCTCCATGATATCAGGTGGCCTCTATAAAGTATACATTCACCATCACCAAGCGGGCGTTAAGTGTAGACTACTGGTCTTTTTCTTGCAAAATAATTCCGGAGACGATTGCTGTTGTAATTGGTCCCGTGATACGAGTACAGCCTGCTAGTCGAATGGGGTTTGTCGGTTACGTCTACCACCCGAAAACCGGGTAGCAGGTCGGGGTCAGGTTTGACGGTCTTTGACGAAGCAGTGGCGGCCTCGGCGACAGGTTCGGTTGACGAGACCACACTGCTGCTGACGTCCGTCGATGAGGACGTGAATATTGACAGAAATTGATCGACCAGCGACTGTTCGTGTTTTACTTCTGTCTGCGTGGTGTTGTTGTTTCCGCTGTTGCTGTTGTCACCATGGGGTGGTAGAGGGCTAGAAGGGTTCTGGGCGACCGGTGGACCCATGTGATGGATGTACGTCATCGGCCAAGTTTGTGGTGGTCCGTCCGTTGAAGGGAAATACTTATCGCTACACGGTCGCCACTGATCTGTGGATTTTCCCACGTGACACCTATGTGCATGGGAGAAAAAGTATGTTAAAATCCATCGCTCCACTTAATTAAATGTTACTCTTGTTGTGATTATTTTTATAATATTTCTTAAATATTATGTTCTTCAATCTGGAGTCTATTAACTTACCAGGGATAACTGACCCCTTCGGAATAACCACATTTATGATCAGGCCGACAACAGTAATCCCAATCGCCTTGATCAACCGGACAAGACCAGATACCCATGTTGACGTTTTCCGTACAGTACGAACCGGGTCTGCATGGTTGTCCGTTGACAGTGAATCTCATCCATGTCCATTCCAATCCACCTGAAACTATTTATGGAATTAAAAATAAATTTTATTTAAAAGTTCAAAGATATGGAAGGATGTTTGTTTCTCACAGCCATTGGTCGGAGGGTATTTGGGTACGGGTGAACTGAAACAATGGACTTCGCTAAAGTCCCACGTGTACAATAAGAACTGTTGGTCTAGACTGAAATGTTGGTTTGGTTTCAAATCTCTCATCTCGATGTCACTCAACTCGCAATAACCTCCACTACACAACAACACAATAACGTGAAACACTAAATGTTACGTGATAAAATAATGCACATGCACCATTATTATATTATAATAATATAGTATATTCACCATTTGGTGTTAAGACTAAGAAAATCTGTACCTACAAGTAGCTGAGTGTAGAACACCGAAAGTATTGGCTTTCCCTGGCCTTATTGCACTCCATTTTGCACTGGTATTCTGATTCGACGGTCATAGACTTTTTTATGGCTGACGGCAATAGTCTGGCAGTATTTCCAAAATTTATGTAACACACTGAAACCGAAGAAAAACAATACGCGAATGGTTATATTATTACATCCGAGAATTCGGAGGATTAGAATCAGAATTTATAAAACACGTTTTTCCTTTTTTTTGAGTTTAATGTAAACTTGGGCAACTATTATTTCCTATTTATATAATTAATGTATTAGTTTAATAAAACGTCTGTCTTACGCTTTTTTGCCGTCCCGTAGATTGTCGGTACTATGGTGGGGTTCTGCCCATATGGATTGAACAAATCATTGTACACACCTCCTGGAACTCCAGGCAACCTGTTTGTTGGCATGACAGACACAGGAGTGTATTCTCCTGGTATCTGAAAGAATGTGGTAGGAGGCATGGATGGCACGTAAGAACCCGTAGGTCTAGTGGGTGTGTTAAAGACAGTAGGCGTGACGGGGTAATATCCGGATGGTGGTGATAGAGTTGACGGTGGTGGGGGTGGGAAGTACTGCGGTGGTGGTGATGGTGATGAGTGAGGACCGACGGGGTAGTATTGAGGTGGTGGTGATGGTGATGATTGAGGACCGACGGGGTAGTATTGCGGTGGTTGTGGTGGTGATGGTGATGGCGATGGTGTTAGTGGTGGTGACTCAGATGGTACTATGGGGAAAAATTGTAGTGGTGGTGACGATGGTGGACCGTACTTTGGTCCATACAAAGACGGCGTCAGTGGAGGAGGCACACCGTACTGAGGCCGATACGTGGTGAGCACGGTAGGCGTCAGGTCCTGTCCCGGGACCAATGGCCACCCAGATTGCGGCAGGACCTTATCCAGTTCACACCCGCGACCATAGCTACCACGATTGTAGACATCGCAACCGGAATCTTCAACGAAGTGTTTAACCGGATCCATGTCGAGTACCGGGTAATCAGTCAGGTAACAGTTGTCTGACCATTTACCGATGACGGGCGGCCCACGTCTGTGAGACACACATGGATTACACGATATACCTCATAAGTTGGTCACACGGTTACAATTTACAATATATTAATATGTATGTGATGAACAGAGCACGTTATTATAGGTAAGTGTTGTCAAATCGTAGCATATACATACCGAAAGCTGAATACCCGACAAGTAAAGTGTTTTACGTGGAGGCAGATAAGTTCACACTCGTGCAAATTCTCCGTCTGCACCGAAAATTTCACTATGGACACTTCCAACGTCAAACCACTCCGGATTCTTTCAAAACAATCTAAAATTCATATGTAAATAATAAATATTTATAGTTTAATTTATGTGTACATGGCACCTGAAACGGCTATGTCACAAGACCCAGAATCATATGCTGAAAGTATCTCAATAACCGTAATATCGACAAAATACGCGGAAAAATATCATAATAGCTTTATAGTTACAGTGTTAAAGTAAAGCATATTTCAAAATTTATTTATAATTGGTATACGTATTTTTAATTTGTTTTTTTGAATTGATATTAAATTAGGAACCACTATTCTTACTCTACTGCAAGCCTCACGACGATAACATAGTACTTTAATGAAATAGAAACTAGCCATACTATGATCTATTTCTATGATTATTTTAAATAGTTTAAAAATAAATATAACATTTGTAAATATTGATTCAAATATTAGGTATAATAATTAAACCCAGGGCTGCGTTTAGACTTATACATCCTGGTACAAACAAATTCTGTTCCGTTTTTCAGTTTTATATTTTTATATATGAACTGAGTCCCAATAAAACCTTTTAGATCGAATCAAGTCAGTGGCTTTTCAAGATACTAACTAATTAGTGATTGAGGCCAGTACAATTTAAAATATAATGCTAATTGAGTCCATATTTTAATATGAATTGACTACCGTCAAACATTGAACAAAATATTTTCGTTCTTATTTTGACAAAATTAGGACTGTTTTGAAAAAAAGAATTTAGTTATGATTTTAAATTTTTTATGTTAATTGGGTAATATATATATAATATAATTTTATATATGTGTGTAATATATTGTATAAAATATGAAGTACCTAAATAATTTTAAATAATAAAAATAAATTAGTATATTTTTTGGTGTATGAATACTAATTTATGTCTTTTAAACTACGCGTCTAACTTTACAACCACTGATTTTTCACTATTTCCATGATCTCCCTCCATAATTAATATGCCATTAATAAAATTTCACCCTATGCTCCATTAATGACGCTCTAAATAAACCGACAACAATGTAAAAAAATATTATTTATAATTTATTATAAATTATAATACAAAACATAAACATTCATAGAAATTCCCAAAGTAAAATGAATTAATAATGATATCAACTTAAAGTGACTACATTTTAGTTTATTGTTGTGCTTAATTTATTGACTATGGATAGTTTCTGCCATTACATTTTTCTCTTGTTACTTAAAAGTTAATATGAAAAAAACATAGACTTAAATAAAAATGGACTCTTTAAATTATTTATTATTAACCGATAAAAAATAATACAATTTATATATTTCGCATCTATACCTTTACCAATTAAAAAGATGTAACGTAAAAATAATATGTGAATTTTATTATGGGATTGATTTTAATATTTTGGTTGTTTTTACGATATTGACATGCAGAATAATAAAAATCTGTGACTTATCCTCACCAGTGTCCCAATTTTTCGCAGGTTGACATCCTGGCTGACTGAGTTCGTTTCGTGCAAATACGTCGCAATCCCTGTCCGGGACTAAATCTTGGAAAATGTCCAATTGTCTGAGCATTTTATCGCCCAAATGACAATTGTCCATAGAGGACGTAAAACTATATCTATTGGGGAAATAAACGATCATTCTTATTGTTTAAAATGTCCGTTGATTCATTTTGTACCTCACCTGTAACTGAATATATTGCAAGTGAATGTCTGTTCATTAGCACACATGGTCTCACAGCCGTAAAGAGACGGAGCATTGGTTGATTTTATAATGTTTTCTTGCTGCAAATGGTGTCCCGTTCTAGCTTTGATGAAACACTCTGCGGAAAATGATTTACATTTTACATACAATCAATACGTTATTATACTATTTAAATTAATATTCAAAAATAACACATGACTTTATCGACAAGCGAAAATAATATGGATGGGCAAATTATCAAAAAAAAAGTAATTAATTACAAATTACTAATTACATGATTGTAGAATATTTAATCACAAATTACAAATTATATAATTTAATTACTTACAGTTATTAATATTATTATATAAAAAGGGTATAAATTAAATCCAAAAAACAAAAAAACATTAGAAAAATATAGGTACATAGAAAAATTAGATAATCCCGTAATTTTGATTACCTTTTAAAAATACAAGTTTTTAGAATTGTTCGTCAGACAACCGGGAACGATTAGGTGCCATTATAAAACCAGCAAATGAAAACAATCTCTCTACCGGTGCTGACGAACAAATATTAGTATTATAATTAATAAATAATTGTTTAACAACAGGATAATTGTTTAAACATGTTAAAATTGCAATATCTGTAATTCAATACTTGTTGTGGAATCTGTTAAAGCGTTACTACGGTTTGGTGACATGCATATTAAAAAACTGCCCTCGTCGTCGGATATATCGGAAGTAGAAATTTAATTATTAGGTATATTTATTTGTTTAGCAGCATTTATACATAGCAACTGTATTCTTTATTTATCAGCTTCAGTTAGACCTTTCGGAATCCATCGCATTTTAAATACTGGATGAAAACACGTAGCCAAAATAGCATCATCAGCTTCGTGTGATAAATTAAAATAATTTTTAAATCTATCGTGCAATTTATTACATAAAGAAGAAATCACATTAAATAAATAGCGTAACTTTTGATTTTTTAATTCTTCAAGACGAAGTTTTAAAGAAATCAAAGTTGGTATTAGTTGACTGTAAAACCAGTTTTTTCAGATTGTAAATAGTCTAATGCCTGTGCTATTGGCTTTAAAACTTCAACAAATTCCACTAAGTATTCGTAATCAGATTCCTTAAACAAAATATTTAAATTGAGGCATTTAACGACATTATTTAATTTACATCTTAAATTTATTAAATGATTAAGAGAGTCAAACATAGAATTCCAGCGTGTCGGCGTTGGATAAGTAAGACTACAACCTAGTTCATCAAGGATGATTTTAGACGATTTTGGACGCCTTCATGCATTCCACAATGCAGTACATTTTCAGTTTACAATTTTTGTCGATTTATACATAGCACTTGGACAATTAATGTAGTACAATAATACATGTCTATATCGTCTATATTATACGTAGTACAAAGTTCAAAATAAAATAATCTTTCAGTATCGCTACAAATTAATAACCATTACATTTATCAGTAGATAGAAACATAAACTTTGATTTGTACAGTTCAATTTTAAATTTATACTAGAAAGTAATTATCGGGAATCGTAAATTACTAATTACACAAATATTATGTAATTAATTATCAATTACAAATTACATCAACATTTTATAATCAATTACCAATTAAAAATTACTTAAGTAATTGAATTACTGTAATTTAAAAGTACCCAACACTGGAAAATAACATAAGCTAAAAACAAAATAACTGTCACAAGAATTTTTAATTGTCTTCCCCACATAATATGTTATGTATTATAGCGATGGCTATACAGTCAATTGGCCGTATACATTTGGCCATACAAATGTAGTCTAAAACATTATTATTAAAAAATATCTATAGTTATTAAAATCATTTTTTAAATGTAAAAGAAGCAAAATGGACAGTGGTGTAGTATAAAATTATATAATAAAATAACGATCAGTGATTTATCTTATTTGAGAATATCTACTTTAATACCTAAAATAAGTACAAGTATTAAGTAGATAATAACAAAACTTAATTTATAGAATATCATTAAACGAAAAATAACGGAAAACGTAATTTATAGAATATCACTTAACGAAAAGTAACGCTAAACGAAATATTTTTAAATCTATTTTTTTTTTAAATCTATTTGTTTCGTAGAAAAATTTATTTAATGCAAACAATCTATGTATTGATTATATTATATTCCGTATCTGGGCCATTACCTACCCGAATTAGTTATTATTTTTAAATTGAATAAATAGTACTAACACTATTTCAAATGATGATTAACGCAAAACTTGTATAACGTTTTAATTGTAAATAATATAAAACGATTTTTTTTTTTTTAAATGCAAGCCCTGCTTATAATCCAAACTGGATTTACTATGGGTCAAATCTATCCCGAAGCTCGCACAGCTGATAATAATATTATAATACTCGTATTATTGCACACAAATATTGTGATATGTGATACTTTAACGATCAAATTAAATAATGAAACACATAAATGACCCCCTCCACCTACCATAAACATTATATTTCTCGAGCACAATAATAGCCCAAGTTACAGAGTGGCCAATTATTGAATACAGCTGCTAGTGGTCATATAATATAGGATAAACTGGCAAAATCAGTGACGTGAACTCAAATTGCCTATCCAAAATGCCGCATTGCAATAAGTTTATTTACGGTAATGGGCGGGTGTGTTATACATATATTACCTTTTAGATGACATACTAACCGTTGATCGATGCCGGAAGTCGGTTCACCGTTGTCGCCGTCAACGTCGGTTGTATGTTATTGTACAGTAACCGGACGTCGTTGATATACAGGTCGGTTGGTCTGACCAGTGACGACCCGCCTCCACCACCACCACTGAAAAGTTCCTGCACGCCTGGTTTCAACTGGTCATAGAAAACTCTGTCACCACCACCATACGCCACTTCGTTGCCCTGTTGCCACTGTGTACTGAGGTCTTGCCATAGGTCCTGTTCATTTCCGGACCCACCCCACTTGCGCCTCTGACCATACGGATTGGCCAGCTCCGTGTACCGACAGCTAGGTGAAGCATTCACATTTTTCTCGAAATAATCGTATTCCACGTCCGATTGAAAGTCTAGGGACAGATCTAGCTTGTCAGAAGATACGGATGATAGTTGGCAACTGCTATAAGAGTCCAACTTCATGTCGTATCTATAGCAAAAAAAAACACGTGGTAAAATTATACAAGTAATGTCCAATGTCCATATTATATTATATTATATAGTATAATTATTATTTAATTATTTTAACGATGTCATAACGATCTTAGTTTGTAATGATATTTATATATTTTTTTAAAGTATTCAAGTTGAATGACTTTTTTTTAAACGTTACAATAAATATATATTAAACAAGTCAAGAAAAATTTTAATCTTAAGCAATTTGTTAATTTTTCAATAACCATTTGCTTCTATGGTGTTCTTTGTTCTTATTACAATATATAAGTATTACTGTACTTTTCAACTACTGTACGTATATTGTTTAAACCTACAAAAATGTGTTTATTTTTGTGTGTAACTATTTAGTTATTATCAATGCTAAACAATAATAAGAGGTACCTCAATAAAGATAATTTATTGACTGAATTGAACTACATACAAATCTTATGTACATGTTTATATTATTGATTTGTTTTGTCTATTTAATATCTTAGTGCATGTTCAAAATTAACTAATAAGGTTTTAAAATAATAATTGTAATAAGGATTAAAATAGTTATTATTAATAATAATACAAACCTGAAGTTAAATCCTTCACAACGAAATTCTTTTTCGTATTCGCAATATATTTCACAATCTCCTTTTGAATCAGCTGGTAGAGTTCTTTGAATGTATTTATCGGTAAGACGGCGGCCTCCCACGAGCTTAATGAAACACGCTATTTAAAAATAATATAATAAAATATGTTGACGATGTAATGAAGATTTAGGCGGAAGGTATGTTGTTTTTTTTTATAGATTTTTAGATTTTATTGTTTTATCTTTAAAAATATTTTATGATCAGCAATTATTTTATTTTAATGAAATACAAACTAAGATTGAAACTCCTAACTTACCTAACAATATTGTTTTTAGAACCTATGGTATTGTAATTTGTAACTTTATTTACTACAGTTTTAAGCTTCAAACAAAACGTTTTTTTTCCAAATTCAAAATATCACTTGAAACTAATTGATTGAAAATCTACCATTCACTGACTTATAGATCGAATTGTCTATATGAACAATCATAATCTAATTATCTACGTATCATTGATGCACATTAAATATTTCTATAAAATATAGAAAAGCGAAAATTATTATTGTTATCAAAAAACATCAATACTACGAGACTAATAGAGATTATTATTTCTAATGTAATCAAGACTAGATGATTTTATCGAATTTCTAGTGAAGTTGATTAGTTGCATTGAAGGTTAAGCTGTTTAAAACATTATATACACAGTTATTAAGTGTTAATACACAATATTATTTAAACATTAAAATAAAACATAATAACTAATAAGTAATAACAATATGAAGTAAAAATATAATAAACAGTTTATCGCAAAATAATTTCAAACGCGTATTGATATTTCTAACAAACAATAATTATATATTATTATATTATAGCACTGTATCGATCGCCTAATGATGCTGTGTTCACATTTCCCACACATGACAGCAGTCTGCGGGTGATAACACGTCCACGCTTGTCGCTTACGTAAAACGTTAAATTCGTTATTTCGCATGAGACATAGTATAATATATAACATACATTACAGCAGCCAGTAATCAGCAGAACCATATTATTGTTCTAGTGTCGAAAATATTCATACAATAATATGGTTTGCAATATACAGCCAGTGAGTTGTAAATACGCATGTTAGTGAAATGTCGAATAATACTTTTTTGTTTTTATATAAGCCACCTATGGAAATAGGTGTTTCGTGTTATAATATTATTATTTTCGCATTTTCGTATCGTGAGCAAAATATTATTATCGTATTTGACAAATTAGATACTACAACGTGATCAGTTATTAGGTATAGAGATTGTAATATTGAGATGTCTAATGATACACATATACCAAACATTTCGATGTTGATACTTCATAAATCGATAAACAATATAATTTTTTTTAAAAAAGTAGGTATTTGTTAATATTTTTATATTATTGACTAGGCATTGTAATCATTACAAAGTTTTTTTTTTTTGGTATTAGTAGGTACCTATTAGGTAGGTAGGTATATGAAAATAGTAAAATACATTTTAACATATTTTGCACATTATACTTCAATATTTAAAAGTTTAATCAATTATTAATAATATGCTCATTAATATTTAACTTAATCACGTGCCATATTTCTTCTTTTATAATTGAAATTGAACTCTACCTCCATAAATTATGAAATAAATATTGTATAAGTACATACTAAGTTTGATCGTAAGAAAATGTTAAAACTGTGATCATATTACCATAATAATATTCACTTGTAGGCACTCAAAAAAATAAAAATCGAAATAAAAAATATAGTTTCTGATACTTGGTACTAGGTCTAACTCTAAGTGTTGAGCTGATATCAAGGAATCGAATAATTATCGCTCATAATGTTCGTTTAATTTAAACAATGACCCTTGCAGAAGTGCCAGGCAGATATTAGGTTATAGTTACTAGTTACATACAACTGTTCACTTATTCTAAGTAGCGATGTGTTGTTATCTTCAGTGTTGAGTTCAGATATATTATCTAGATAAGATACAGAAAATTTATCATACCTACTTATAAAAAAATATTTTAAAATTTATTTCAAATGAGTAATGACTATACATAATAATGTATATTATTATAATATTATTTAATGGCCATGTCATTGGCGATTTTCAACACTTAATTAAGTAATATGATAATTTTTTTTTTTTTAATTCGATTTATGTAGATATAGATACATACCTACTATTATTTTACTCACTTGTTCTATCTCTACATTGCAATATTTTCATGAAAAGATCGTATTCCGGATCATCGTACGGTCCCGATTTTGGCAGATCTAAACCAAGTAGACAAGTGCCATTTCCACTGCTGTTTAATCTGGAAGATAAAAACCAACACATTAGGTACATATAGGTAACGTTTATTGTTCTAAAATGTATTTCATATAATTATTGAACTTTCCCAACATCCCATGTGCGTCCGAATAGATCTTTATTTAATGTTCCGATTGTTCCCGAGAAAAAAAGTCATATTTTTGACGTAGCCCGAGTGTATCCCAGTACATTTAGAGTTAACCAGAGTACACAAGGCGGTGACTTTTGCTCATACCTAAACAATTTGGTTACCAACTATTATTTATTAAATTATTTTAGATAATACATCCATTTTTAAAAGTTTGAGTGAGTGCACTATTTTTTATACATTTTATCTATCATAGTCAATCGTCGGACCAGTATCTGAGTGTTAGCCTTAAGTTTTAGCTGATTAGTTTGTCTAAATAGGTACCTGTGGCAGGGCCGCAATTTAAAATAAATAGGTATATCGTTTTCACGTTTTCGGATATTTAAAGTTATATAATTTTAACTATTAACAGTTATTGTACTTTCAAACGTTATTTGATTTTTTCCGTTTATCGTTTTTATATTTTTAAACGTTATTTTAATAATTGTTTGTTTCCTGTATAACGTTTTTTTTTTTTAATTATTTTAAATGATATTTTTCTTTTTTGGTATATAGAGGTAGTTAACCACACTTGGACGTAAGATGTATCAAATTAGGCGAATTTTTTATCCATGATAAGTTATCTTCAATCACCCTAGGGTTTGTAGTAAGTAGCTATAATTTACAAATTAGTGTTAGTCTAGGTTTAAAATATTGCTTAAATATTATGGCTTGAATGAAAGATGAAATTATAGATATTATTCAAAAAAATAAATATTTATAACAATAATACAACTTGAAATGGCATAATAATGTTAATGTCACGTAAGTATTTAGTAATAAGAAGGTACACTAAACCACGCGCTTACATTTATTGAAAATGAAAAATTATGTTATTGAAAATTGAATTACAATATTCTATTAAATGCAATATTTATTAACCAAACAGGGATAAAGTATATAAAAATATAAATTAATGTTAACATAGGTTTGCCAACTTTGAATTGTTCATAGTTATCTAAATATATAAGAATCTAACTTGATTTTGGAGACGAAGGAAACCGGTTTGTTTGTTTATTTATAATTATTATTATTATTCTTTTATTTATTTGTTTGCACTTGCATTAAACAAATAATTTATTGTTACATTTTTTCTACCTTATCTCTATTCTATAATAAAAAGAATAAAATTTACCACACCAGTGGTTGAATTCAAAATGTAGGATATAAAATTTTCAGAAATTAGCAATAACAATAACTGCAATATGTAGGTAATAAATTATATTATTTGTATAGCCAAAAAATTGTCATATGTTTTTAAATTAAATTATAAAAAAATAATTTCTTCCGGAGGAAGGTCGGGCAGCTAGTAACTTATAAGATTCGTAATTTTATAGACAACACGATTTAAAAACATAGTAATGTTAAGTTATACGTAAAAAAAAGCCCAAACGTTATTTGCAATTTTTTATGTTACATTTATTGTTTATTTTTTTTTCATTATTTTCCATTATAACTTATAAATTATGTAGTTATAAATAACGTTTTAAAGCCTATCCTGTAAGTAGATACAGGTGTAGACTGAAGACGCACTAGGACTAATAAATTGAATTAGTAATAAAACTGCGGACGCACTAGGGATGTCATCAATTCTTCGGGTCAAAAAAAAAAAAAAAAATGATACGATATTATTTTAAGCTGACCACTTAAACTCACCCATAACTATATGTGTTGCACAACATTCGTTCGCATTCGTTACTACATTGTTTTATATTTGTGGTAGATATTGTTTTTGTCACATCTGAACTATTCAAACGCTTTCCAATGGCCACTCTTTCGAAACAATCTGTTTGAAAATAAAACCAATTTACTTATTATGATATTATTTTTAATATAAAATGAAATAGTATCGTACACTATATTACTGTTTGAGTACAAGTGAATAACTAGTTACTAGTTACTAGTTTGTGTTTTATCTGCCACTTTAAATTATAATATTTGTTGCAGGGTTGGTGCTTTATATTTGGGTAATTTACCACCTACTCTACATTGCTTTACTGCATGTTTAATATTTATAGTTTATACCGTCAGATCAGACTATTTTGTATTATACTATTCACTTCTTGGAGAAACAAATATACAATATAATAATATTAATATTAATATCTAAGTATATCTAATACATTTAGATAAGTAACATTATTTTGGAAAAATATTATAATGTGCATTATATTTATTATAGGTATATAAATATATAATATATGAGTAGTATAATATAGTAAATATATATGTATATAATATATATATTAAACAAATGGAAATTAAAATAGGTACATATTTTTTTTTTATATTTGGAAAGTAGGTATCTATCGTAGATTTAAAATATTAAATGTAATTATTACAACATTACATACCTCATAATAATATTTCATCACTTGTATAGACTAAAAAATATGCTATTTCCATACATGAACAACATCGTGGCTGTTATTTTGTTCGTAACCACTCATTCCTATTTTCTACATGATTTAGTAATATATGATAACTCGACATATTGTTAAGACATCAATGATGCATAAGGGCTAAACATCAAAATGTAAGTATAATATAATGTCATTACGATTGGGAAACGCAGCCATATACCTAGTTAGTAGTCATGATTCGGGGGTGGAACGACATATTATGCTTAAATACTCGTACGATATAATATTATACCTACCTAGGCTGCTAACAAAAAAATAATATGCGCATAGGATGCGCATGGCCGCATGGGGAACTTATATTATTACTAAAATATATGACCGCGTTGCGCAATGGTGAGCGCTCGGATTACGCGGCACGTTAAAGTCTCCACACATCACACGCTGTTCACGGAATAACTATGAAGGTATTATATCAGCGTGTCAATACCTAACTCCATCCGATGGAATGTATCCGGGAACGATGGCGCTTTTCACTCACAATTAAACGATTTAATTTGTCATACCTAGAAGGCTGCTGTGCCTAATTTTTTTTTTTATTCAAGTTTTTTGGTCGTGGTATGGTTGCGTACACATATTATACGTATTATATAGGTAGGTAGAGGTATAGGACTTCCGCGTGTACGAGGAAATGTTTCCGAAACGGCCGCCGTTTTCGTCATCGCATCTCGTATAGTTAATAATAAAATATTATATGGAATAGGTACTTATAACGTTTTGAATACATTTTTCCTTATAAGTTCGAGATTTTTGATGACAAATTACGATTATGTAGGTACAGCACAGTTTTTTTAGGATGCGATTAAAAGAAATGTAGTATGTATTTTAGTATGTTGAGTGCGAAATGTAGGTAGATAAATAATGACATTTTTATAAAAATCGTGGCTCTCTTATCTTATGTTAACACATAAGTTATAACTTATAATTTTCCAAAATCATAATATTTAAAAGGTGAGACACTCTTTATATATACCTAATCCGGTTACTGTTATAAATGCGAGAAAACGGGAAAACGTGGTAGGCGGTAGGCCCTGTATATTCTCATTACTGCGTCTATAAGACTATATATTATATTAAACAATAGGTAATAGGAATATAATATACATATTATATTCCTTTGATGTCATAAGTACATAGATGAACAAGTGAGTACCTATGGTATTATAGCAAGATTATATATACTTTTGCGCATAGAATATAATCCGCTTTGCTAGCGTCTTTAAAAACCTGGAATATACATAATTATATTATATGATTATACAAATTATTTAGTAAATATTGTAATAATGAATTAAAAAAAAAATTGAACATTTTAATAAAAATACGTTTTGCGAAAAGAATACCCAAACGTAATATGATCAACAGCAATGAATAGGTATTAAACCGTGAAATCGCATATACTGTAACATAATAGCTATCATTGTTTGTAATCCAGATTTTTCCATTATTTCTATCAAGATCTAGATTTTTTTTAGGTACTCGTATATAATAAATATGTAACTTTGGCTTATTTCAAACTTTAAAAAAATAAATAATTCTATGATTTTGTGATTACACACAGTAAATGACTATTAAGGGTGTGGAACATTCGAAATTAATAAATTAGGTACCTATAGAAATATTAGAACATGCACCTCAATTATTATTTGTTTGTAATTACCTATACCTATACATAAATGTGATATACCTAGTGTTTTATTGTTATTAAGAAAATCAAAAAATAAATAGATTTATTTCAAGCTTCAGCTGTAGAGTTTTTCAATATTTTACTTTAGTCGAGAAGTATAGAATATTCACAATGTCACACAGCTTATATAATGCCGATATGACGCTGATATAAGTCGATGTTCACTAAAAATCACATTCTGAAATAAAATACTGCAATGATAATATACCTACTAAAACTTAAATGTAAAAGATTATTGAGGAAACAAAGTTTGGTTTTTGTGAATTAATATATTTATTTATGAAATATCAAATATAACTACCAAAATAAAATTGGAATTGTAATGACTCTGACGAGTTTCTGTCAAATTTATTACTTTACATAATTATTTTTAACTGCTTTTATATAGATATATTATAATGAATGTACTTAAATTCACGGACATGCACTAAGTTTTCAACCTTTTTATCTTTTTAACTTTTT